>NW_019396133.1:48655-147059 GCF_000591075.1 Eurytemora carolleeae | reverse complement strand
GTATCCTGGTATCCTGGTATCCTGGTATCCTGGTATCCTGGTATCCTAGTATCCTGGTATCCTGGTATCCTGGTATCCTGGTATCCTGGTGTGTTGAAGGAGTTGTATAAAGAGGTTTGGTTCCAGCTGTGCTTTGTTCTAAACTTCTATATATTCTTGACGAAAACTTGAGAATAAATCTTTTTCATTTGAGAATCAGTCTTCACTCTTCATCCGTTCAATATACTGATATTTAATGTTCATAGATTTATATTCAATGTAAAATAGTTAAATGTTTTTTATCCTTAACTTTTTTAAAATTTTCTCAACAAATTCAAAACGATAAACTTGTAAAGTCATTTTAAATGATTTTTAAGAATCAGATTTAAAAAGAAAAGTACCAAGATGAAAATTTCTTTTTTAAAATATCCAAAGAACATGAACATAAAGTCATTTTTGTATTTTTTTAGGATAAAACAACATGGAAAGAATATTTGATGGATTACTAGAATAATAAGAATTATTTACCAGATATCTATAAAAGGGTGTCCTATTAGTTCTGACAATTTCTAGAAATATTATGTTGGTTACATTTTTTGAAATTCTTTTTCTAAACATTTGAACGTTTTGTTTTATAACTGGTTGGACTTATTTTTCTTTAAAAAATGTTAGACATAAGCGCCATCTTCTTGCAAGCAAAATTCAGCTCTGCGCTCGTGTGAAAATTGTCTCTCTTTTAGAAGTATTTCGGCCGGGACGACTTTGAAAAGTAATAACTCTGTAGCTGTGCTAACTTGGTTCTAACTGAGTCTGACCCGTCTACCCGAAGAATGGTGAAACTGCGCGTGAAACGTATTATCGAAAGACTGTTGTATCGGAAAACTAAACTTGAGTTTTTTTCTGCAAAATATTTTGCCAATATTTTATTGCATTAAAAAACATTTATCTATTAGGTGCTAAAATCTTTTTACAGACTGTTAAAATACCAAAGAATGGTAGAGAAATAGCTTTGTTTTTAAAAAATGTTAGAATAAATGAGACACCCTGCATATTTGGTCATTCTTCATATCTCTTCAAGAGTACAATTCAAGTTAAAATAATGATAAAAACATTCGAACTAAAGGGACTGTAAACTTAAATTTAATTGACCCTGGTCCCTTTAATACGAAACTAAGGGAGAAAACTAGATATGAGAATACAAAAAACCTTAGACGATCGTTTGCGAGTTCTAGAGAACAGCTAAGATATAAAAAAACAATGGGGTGTAGGGCGTTGGCATAGGGTGAGTTGGAATTTCAGACTTTAGATTTAATTCATAAAAATCCATTTTTGAAATTTTAAGTGACATTTACAATTCACAACAGTACCCTTCAAACCTATAACTGATCAAGGATGACAGACGTATACTTATTTATTCACGACAATGTGGATACCATTGTAATTTCTTTAAACTTTAGTATTTACTTTCTAGGCGTTGCAGTTTCATTCTCAGTCAAATCGGTCAAAGATTTAAAGGAAACCATTGTAAAATCGGGCATTCATTTACTAATTACTCTTTTCCTGTTCTATCTATCTATCTATCTATCTATCTATCTATCTATCTATCTATCTATATATCTATCTATATATCTATCTATCTATCTATCTATCTATCTATCTATCTATCTATCTATCTATCTATCTATCTATCTATCTATCTATCTATTAAAAACAACGCTAGTTTTTATCATTTCCTGTATTTACAAAAGATTCTAGAAAAGAATTCCTGTCTTGGTTGCTAAACCCCTAAGATATCTAACATTATCTAATATCTAATTAATATCTGGTATCCAAAGAATTGATCTGTTAACAAGACAATTGATCGTTAAACAGACGATTAATCTGTTAGCTGGTTAGTTTTCAGCTAACCAGTCAATTGAATGTTAACCAGATAAATGATCAGTTAAACGCCAAATAAATGATCTGTTAACCAGCCATTTGATCTGTTAACCAGACAATTGATTGTTAAGCATAAAATTGATCTGTTGACTAGACAATTGATCTGTTAACCACACAATTGATTAGTTACCGAGACAATTAATATGTTAAATATAAATACAAATGATTAGTTAACCAGACAGTTGATTAGTAAGCCAAGTGAATGTTCTAATAATAATGTTAAGATAATTGATCTGTTAACCAGACATATGACCTGTTAACCAGATCATTGATCTGTTAACCAGACATATGACCCGTTTACCAGAGCATTGATCTGTTAACCAGACATATGACCTGATAATTGATCTGTTAACCAGACATATGACCTGTTAACCAGATAATTGATCTGTTAACCAGACAATGGATCACTAAACCAGAAATTTTTTCAGATAACTAGATAATTAATCTCTTTTCTAGACGAGTATAATGACAAGAATTTTAGAATGAACGGCTATGAAAATGTTTAATCATCATATTACATAAAGTATGTTGTCTGACGCTTATTGAAGTAATGACTAAAGTAATATTGTAAAAACACTTTCATCCATGTATATTATATACATATATATATATATATACACCCAGCTTTGCCTGGAGTTTTCCCACACTGAACTTTTTTTTAAAACCAGGTTAATAACATTCCCGTGGGTGTATTGAGTTCGCTAATCGTAATTTGAGGCTAATAGGGTTCCTCAGTTATGATCTGACATACAAACAAACAGACAGAAAGACGCACAGAGATTATTACTTTATTTATAAAGATATATGTAAATATATTCTAGTCCTCTGAATCTCCGACCACATGAGTTAAGCGACTATAAATATAGAGATTAGAAAATACAACAAATAATGTTTTAAGTAGGGCTGGACAACGTTCAGTTAACTAGCTATCCTGATTGGGCTATTTTTGTCGAAAAAATTAGACCTCTATCTTTAATGGTATAGGGTGCAAGGGAGGATTTTAAAAAGTTCCAACAAAAACATATTTAATTTACTTTTGACAAATATTAACATGTGAAACATGTTTTTTATCCATGCTTTTAGGGCTTTCTAAACTTTAGTCCTGTAGCTTAAGTTAGTTTTGATTTCTTTGAAACACCGACCCGCTGCATCAAAAAAGTAAATTTTCACAATTATGAATTAAGTAGTTGAAAAAGTGAAAAAGTTTTAGCTTTCTAATGTCGAGTCATCCATTTTTAAGTTATTTAGAAAAAAACACAGGAGAGGTGGACCTCCCCCCCCCCATCGTGTTAGGCTTAACAAACGGTAGTTGTTGAACGTGATGAACGTACACAACGAATGTTTCATAACAAAGTTATAGAACAAAATGAACCGTTTATAAAATAATTTTGAAATATTAAATAGAACAAACGAATGCTTTACCAAATCAGCAGCAAACTATTTAAATTCGGCCTCTGGTAAGCTAAATGTAAAATCTTGTTCAGAAAGTTAATACTTGATTTTCCTAGCTCTCTGGATCTGATCTTTTTTTTTACAAATAAGAGATTCAAAAATATTATTATAAATTCAGACATTTTTATATTCTTGTCATGAAGAATCTTGGGGAAAAAATAGCGTTGGGGAAGGGGGGGGGGTAAATTTGTGTTTTCCTTTCTTTTAACAAACCATTTTTTTCAACAAAAGATTAAATTCAAGCTTCAATCTTTAATTCACTTTACCAAAAAGTCTAAATTCAGAGATCAACCAGCAAATGGTTTATAATGATTTCTATGCAGGAAGCTTTAAATCCTCCAAAACCCGGGAAAACGACTAAAGCACACAATTATAAAAACCTCTAATATTTTAAACGTCATTTTCTATGAAACAAAATGGGTGAATTTTAATCAAAATTTCAGAGCTATTGCATCGCGGATTTAATTTGAAAAATTCTTTATTAATTCTATTTAGATTTAAGATTCTATATTAATAAGAAAATCGCCATTTATTATGACTTTAAAAGTATTGTACTGCATGGTAGATTAATCAGGGGCACAAAACAGGAATTTGTTCAGGGGAGGGGTGGTCTTAGCCCCATAGCCCTTCCGGTGTTAACACCCCTGAGGCTAATCAGGAAAATAATTAAAAAAGATTAGAATGAAAGAAAGGAGTTTTTACCCCAACATTCTTTTCATCATGTTTAAATTGGATTACCAAGAGATCGTTTAATGTTGTGCATACAATTAAAAGATTTCTTTTCAATCAAGCTTTTAATCAAAGTTTGAGAATAGAAATAAAGGGAGAACAAGAATCTATATATATTTTGCTTGTCTTGGTGTCTGTCTGTTTGTTTGTCTGTTTGTGTCCAGTAAACGTAAAAACGGCTAAACTGATCGAGCCCAAATTTTGTGTGGGATCTCACGTGATCCAGAGAAGGTTTATTGATGACCGAATTTTCAAAAATTTGCCTCTAACAAAATTTGATTTTTGAAAATTTTTATAAATACTTGAAATTTTTCTATAAAATCCGCGAAATTTTTTGTTTTTGTTTTACAATGTATACAAAGAGAACATGTTCATAATTGAAATGAAATATAACCGCGAAGCGCCCTAAAGTCTAGTACGTTAAAATATAGAAAATAAAACCTGAAGGAAAATAATGATATATAGATGAAACATACTTTTGTATTAAATATCGTTAATCTTGAACAATTTACCTCGATATTTAATGTGGACACTATTAAGTTTGGGAATAAATGCTTGATTCCATGAATTAAATTGATCGACATAAGATAAGATAAGATAAGATAAGATAAGATAAGATAAGATAAGATAAGATAAGATAAGATAAGATAAGATAAGATAAGATAAGATAAGATAAGATAAGTTAAGATAAGATAAGATAAGATAAGATAAGATACGATAAGATAAGATAAGATAAGATAAGATAAGATAAGATAAGATCATTTCCAGAGGTTTTCAACACAAAACTTCAAACTTCTAACAAATTTGACAATGCTCCAATTCAATAAGGATTAGAGGGTGTAGACGAATTTCAAGTCAAGACACTTTTTTAAAATTATTTTTTCAAGGACTTTTCAATTTTATAAATTTGGGCTTAATCAGTAAAAAAGTTTTTAACATTTCTGATATTCTTTAAACACCAACCCGCCGTTTGACTGTCCTCCAACCTACCCTCTACATTACAAAAATTATAGCTAAATTTGTTCACAACTATGAAGTTGAAAAAGTGAAGAAGTAGCGTTCTAATGTCAGCCGTTTTAAAGTGATTTTTAAAAAAAATAAGAGGGGGTGTTTTCCAATCGTGATAGGGTTAAAGAAGGCGAAAAGCACCCTAAAAGCCTTTAAGTACCTTATAATTATGATGATAGTTTATTTATATATACATATATAGGGGATGCATGATATTTATATATATATATGTAGATATATATTTTATATAACATTTATATAATACATGACGAGGATCTATATATATATCTATGCATATATATATATATATATATTCTAGGAGTTAAGGCCTCCAAACATCGGTCCGAACTCCGACAGTTCTCTCATATACGTTTAACCTTGAGTATGTGTTGTACAGTGTCCGTACACTGTACAGTGTTCGTGCAGAACATCTTCCGTACACTGTACAGTTTGATTTTACAGTTTACCCTAAAAGGATAAGACGTACAGAGCCGACTGTACAGAATGTATTCAGTCTTACTTCTCATATTAATGGTTCCGACCCTACAGCGTTTCACTTATTTTTATTAGAATCATTAAAAATGGTCCAAATTTAAAAGAAGTTTTTCAAAGCAAGGAAATAATTCAACTTAAAAACGTCATATTTCACTCAATGTTTGCCGAGTCCATTAGCTCCTGATCCAATCAGGGTTCAGTCATGTGTTTTTTGTCTATTCTGAACCAATAGAAATTGCATGGCGGTAACATCTATCTTTCTATCTATCTCATTATCCAATCAGAGTTATGAATCCTTATATCGGCGCTATAACAGTAAATGGAAATATTTACTTCTACTGAAACTATAGTGTGGGTGAGCATTAGAGAGTCATAAAAGTATCCTTCTTTGTACTTTACATTTAGAAAAAGGGAAATATTAAGAAAAGGAGAAAATGTAAAACCAAGGAACATAATTTGGAAGATGGTTTAAAGCTATGAAAGTGTCAAATTTTGATAACTTCTTCATTGTTTCTGAAGCAAGAAACCACAAATGAAAATTATCTTTTTTAAAAAAAAGCTAAAAAAACATGAATATCTAGTTCAGACATGGCCAGAAAAAATGTTTTAGAGTACCGTTGTGAATCGGACATTATCAGGTCCTCTCAAAACCTTAATTTACGCCACTTTTCGTCCCCCCCCCTGATCTTAGCATGCTTTTAAATTAATCTATATGCTAAAGCTCTTCGCATACATAAATATATTATATGTTTACTAAATTGTCTGGCCACCTAATGATACTCTGGGGGTAACATAGGCTAAACAAATTAGAAATTTATTTTTCTACAAAATTCAATTTTTTTTATAAGCTTGTTTTTTTTATTTGAAATTTTTGTTCAAAGTGTTTTTTAAATTCCACGAGAAACGCCGGGCACTTCATAATATAGTTATAATTATAAATAGAAAATTGAAAGTTTATGAAAACTGTTCTTTATTGATAAAGTTGTATAACTACAACTATTAATATACGTATATATTCAATATTCATAACTGTGACGTCATTTGAGGCCATTTGTTTTTTTTAAAGGGACTATCGACGTAATGTCTTGTGACCATCAATTTAAAAAAAATGCGTGTCTGATTCACAACGGGACCACGTCAAACTAAAGTAAATTGTACAAAATGTCTAAGTCTTTTATTGAATTTTGAGAGAAATTTTTATCCCGCATTTTCACTCACAATTTCACTCACAATTGGAAATAAAAAGTTTCTTATTTGTTCCGAGGGAAATAAGTAACATTTAATACCGGCAAAGCAGGTTTACCTTTTTATTTCGCGGATTTTAATTTTAAAAAATCTCACATTTGTATGAAACGTGAATTGAATAAATTTATATATTTAACTGCCTTGTGTTATCATTTGGGAAATTATGTTTTTTGATGTGATTTTTACTTTTTGATTGGTTTCGGTCTAAATTCAAGATTTTGAATCACACACTACGTTCGTGATTGCAAATCTTGAATTTAAACCTTAAACTAATGAAAAAAAGGATAGAGTATCATTTTGTCGAATTCTAGAAATTTTGGCGCTTGATTTTAAGAGTTAGGGCCGCAATCTAAATTGCCTTATAAGCACCAAGGACTAGGGAATAATCGAAATTTTTACGAATTTTTTGGAAATTTTACCTACTGAACAAGACATAAAAAATTATTAATCTAGTTTTATTGACAACTCCAAAACTTGAACACTTTAACACTTTAACACTTTAACACTTCAACACTTCAACACTTCAACACTTCAACACTTCAACACTTCAACACTTGAAAACTTCAAAGTTTCAAAACTTCAAAACTCCTAAACTCCTTATAACTCAAAGAATAAATAAAAAAAAAACATATAAAAATCTAATTTTTATAATTTCAGTCAAAAAATGTCTGTTATTACAAAAATCAAAGGATGCAATTATGTACTTGAATTTTTCATATCGCTCTTGAATGTCCTCGGTTTGTTGTGGTTGGGTGTTTTGGTATGCATGTATTGCTACACCAATTTTGAAGAGAAAAAAATGGTCTCATTAATCTATGTTTCTTTACCATATAGGATAGTACATGAATATTTAAAATATATCAGCACTGCATAAACTGGTGTTATGACTTGGCCCGGATGAGACGATATGATACTCTATTGGAAAAAGTAAAAATCCCGCCAAAAACCATTCTGTCCCGCATGATAACTCAAGACCATTGGATAAATAGATATTATGTTTTCGATCATAACTCCTGTAAATAAAGAGATTTTAAGAAGAATAAAAGTGTTTTAAATTTCTAATATGTAACCGAAAAAAAATGATTTTCTCTACTTGTACATGAAATCAAAACTAAAGGAGTTACGAGGTCACAAAGTCGTAGCAATAACGTCGGAAAACGTCTCCTTCTGTCTTTTTCCCACTAGACCAGATCTTTACATTTTTAATGTGATTAGGGACAAAAGGCTTCCTGGGGGAATCAAGTCTCATGAAATTACGTTTACAGTCCCTTTAAACAGAATGACGAGAATGAAGTAAATTGTTGTTAATAGAACCCTCTGCACGTGTTTTTATTGTATATTGTATATTAAATGTGTTGCATTCACAATATACCATCAAATGCTGAAATTAAACTTTAAAACTAGCTGCTTTCATCTAATAAAATACTTTTTACAAATTTTTTAAACACAAAACACACAAATAAATTGGAAAAATACGATGCTAAAAATAATATAATACGATACTAAAAACAATATAATACGATACTAAACATAATATAATACGATACTAAACAAAATATAATACGATACTAAACATAATATAATACTATACTAAACATAATATAATACGATACTAAACACAATATAACACGATACTATACATAAGACGTGCTAAATATAAACATAAAGTGAAAGCTTACATTAGCTTTTTAAAGCACGAGAAAAAAAAACAATAATCAATACGTACCAAAACCTTTCATTTAATGTCAAAATATAATAGAATTAAAGAGACTGTAAGCGTAATTTCAAATGACCCTTTATGCAATTTACAACGGTACCCTTGAAACCTTCATCTGATCAATAACGTTGAAAATATTGTCGTTTTTCTAGGTTTTAAATTCTGATTATTCTTAGATGTTTTCCTCTAGGGAAATGTGCAAGTCATTTTTCTTGAGAATAATCAGTTTTCAAAATTATAAAAAGTTATACCTAATTCATACTTTATCAAACAAAGCTTTTAAGGGTACGTTGTGAATCCGGCATTTCCATCTTTACATGGAGGGTCACTTGGAACTACGCACACAGTCCCTTTAATATTAAGCTTCTCAACAAATAAGAGATGAATTGCATACTAATTGCATATTGATTGAACATCAAAAATATTTTTTTAATCAATATCACAATTTTAAATGCCTGAAAAAAAATATTAATTAGTTCATGAAAAGACCAACGAAACAATTCATTAAAGAGACTTTTGACAAGATTTGACCTTCAGTTTGATGCATTACATGGCTTCAATCATAACTGCATTCTTTAGTCCTTGATTAGATTAAAAATGAGTAAATTTCATTCTTGAAAATTGTTTCTGCATGCTGAATATAAATCCACAAATCACTATCACATAGAACCGAAATTAAATACTATAATTTTTTATAACTCTGCCATTTTTGAATTCAAAGTTCACATTTCTTTTACCTCAAAAAGATAAACAACTTTATATTTTTTCACCAACAAAAATCAAATTGACTTTTAAATTTTACCAATGACAGTAAATGTTTAGTTTTCTACAATAAGGGATCGAGTTCAGCTAATTCAGTTCTTTCAAAAGTTCCAAGCTTTGGTAATATTATGAGGACTTTAAAATATTTATCATCATAGTTTCTAGATTATGTTTTAGAGCCAAAGAGAACTAGAAAAAAGTGTAAAACGGCTATTTTGTTGTACTGTTTCCATACTGCAGGTGTACTTCACATATTTATGCTATATAACCTTTTGGGCCCTGGAATATCATTTTATAGAAAATCTAAAATTAATGTGAAAAGAAAACCAAATTATGAAATAGGCTGGTTTCATAATTGACCAATGATCATTTCACATAGACTCTATGCCTTTCACTTTACAAACGATGATTTTCCGTTATAACTATAAATCAAATGATGTTTTTTATTCACCTAATTCCTTATAAAGTTTATTTAACAGCTTTAAAAAATTCGAAATTGAAATGAATAGTCTAGGGAACATACTGTATTAATGTACTCTACTGCATATAATTTTTGAACATTTACATGATTTGTACACTTTGAACTCCCTTTCAGGCTGAAAGGGACTGAAAAAATTCATACCGAGAAATTCTTTAAATTACCCTCTAATGTATATTCTATTCTCTATGATTAGAGCTTAGATAAAGGAAAAGTGGAGTTAGACGGTCCGGAAACTTTATAATCATTAAATATATATCTATATATATATTTACATATATCTATTGTAACAAATGTATTAGAGATAATAGATCCTCATATAGATCATGCGCTTTTACATTTGTTACTGTAAAAGGGATTAAATGTACAAATTTTACAATTAGCTAAAGTTAAAACCCTGAAACTGTGGAATAGAAAGACGACTTTTAGACTAAATATACGATTCTAAAAAGAACTGCAATAGGACAGTGTTCACACATCATTTCACTTAATCAGTGTTTTTAAGCAAAGAGAAGGTGTACTATTTGAGTTGTAATAACATAAATAACATTTAAATGTTGATTCAATGTCGTCTTCCTATTCCACAGTTTTCTGGTTCTTACCGTACATATTATATATTAATTAAATAATGATATTGTTTTGCAAATTGGCTTTAACGTAATACCCCCCCCCCTTCAAAATACTGTTGTTGCGCCTCCCTGTGGTTGAATATGAATACTCTGCTAGGTTTGCAAGGATAAGGCAAAGTATGTTTATGAGTTGCACATCTTTATAGTATTACGGAGAATATAAACTGCATTCTCCCGTAGCAGATAAACTTGGGAAATGGATGTATAATTGCATCATGCTTTGTATGTACATTCTGTATATTACAATCCTCAAAAAATACGAGAAAACTTTTTTCAATTCTTAATTTTTTTTTAGTTTATTTGCATTTCTGAAGAACTATATGTACTTTAATTTGTTCACTTCATTTATGAGTATTATGTATTTAGAATCTTTAGTATCTTACTGAAAACATGTCTTTTATTTGAAAAAATGCAATTTTGTCTAGATAGCAATTTTACTTTGTCAGTTTTGACCCGAAAAGATTCATTGCTTAGAGATTAATACTAATCTGTTACGTTAATATAATGATTCACGTAAACTATTGTATAAGATTTAATTCTTATACGTTTCCAATCATAACTCTTCTTATTGTAGAGCTATTTAGATTTTTAATATGTCACCAGATTTTTTTTCGTGCTTGGGAGTAAAATTAAAGTAGATGATGAGCTACGATGTCGTAAAGTCGTACCTTCACCATATGTCTATTGTCTGAAGTAAATGATTAGCGAACGAAATAGAAAAATGTGTCCAGTTCTATTCTAGCTTCTCACTTTTAAGGGGGGGGGGGCAACATATAATAATACTGAAGTTTCAACTATATAGGAACATTATAATTGTATTAAAGTTATGCACATGTTTGCTCATATATCAATTGTTGTGATAGACTGCATACAAATCTTAATAAACATATATTAACAAAAGCTCTTTTCTGTTGAGATATGCAGGAAAAAAATAACAATGATATATATTTGCATTATTGTATATAAAGAGTAGTTTCTATTTTTTTTATTTGAATACAAAGAAACTTGTTTTACTCTTCTACCAAATTCCTTAAAATTTCTTTTTTTAACTGTACAGCTAAGCTTGCAAGTTTTTTCCAAAAACAATTAAATCCAAATTATTTAATTTGGATTTTATTTATTATTTATTTCAGATTTATTTTAGTTTTTAGCTCACTATAAATTCAACTGTCTTAGTTTGACCAAATGTTTTGTTTACAAGCCAGACAATTGTAAAATGTATTTATACTTTCTTTCAAATGTATTAACAAAAAATACAGTGAGTCTAATAAAACTATGGAAAATGAAGAGCCATGGAAATGTTCTTAGGTTGGTTTTGAGATTCTAAGTTTAGTGGGTCGATTTTTTTCGGAAAAACAGCTAAAAACATAATTTACGACAATGTGCAGGTAAACGGCGGGAGCAAATATGAGTATTCTGTCAACTGGGCAACGCTGGGTTCCCAAGATAGTTACATCTTCAGTTTTATGGGTATCATTGTATTTATAGACCTAAAGAAATCAAAAAATAAAATCAATTTCAAATAACAAGAATTTCAGCAACATTTCTACAACATGCAAAGAAATATAGGAAACGACAATAATTCCAATGTTTTTTGATTACCACTGTTCATCAATTTCGTTCCTAAACTTGAAAAGAAAAACTTCCCAAATCAATCCAATATCTTTTCTCTTACCCTGAAGTTTTTTTTTAGAAAAACAATTTTCATTGAGGAAACTATGACATAATGTCTGAACTAAGTGCTTCAACAGGGTATCTCAATAAACATGGAAATAGAAAAACGACATAAAGATTTGTATTATGGTGGAGGTCAAGATTTGAATCTAAATGTGGTTTTACGGAGGGGGGGGGGGGAAGGCAAGGCGCACCCTAATAGCCTCCATCCCGCAATTTACTCACAAACATAGAGTTGTGGCAACCCGCTTACCCATAAAGAAAGCTTTCCTTAGCTTCACCCCTATATTCTCCGGCAAAATGTCTTTACTTTTAAAGGCTTATTAACGAGAAAGATTTAAAACGTTATGGCGTCTTTTTTAACCAAAACATGTTAATCATTTTTTTGGAAATAAAAAAAACATTCTCGGTCCCTGGGCCAATCCTTGTTAAATTGTTGTCAAAACTGTGATTTATTTTTATTTTCTCCTAAAAGGTAATACTTTGTATATGCCTGCTCATGTTGATCTTCTCTAAATAATGCTTTCGAAGGTAAAGAGAAGTTTAATTTTTACCAAAAATAGGGCAACGAGTGAGCGTATTGCCGCAACTCTAAGTTGCGGGATGGAAGCTATACGGGTGCGGCTTGCCTTCCTCTCCTCTTATACGTTTAGCTAGATGGTTTTCTATAATGGGAGCTTAAAAATCTTGTATCTAAAAAATAATGAAGATATAAAATTTAGATAAATTAGATTTTAAACAAACTAAAAACTTTTTCGGGATGAAATACTTTTCACTATTTTAATTATGTTCACTGAAAATGCCGCGTATATAAAAGACGATATAGAAGCCCTTATCTTGTTTCCAAATTTTATGGAACACCTTGTAATATAATTGGATAAAAAAGAGTGTAAAACTAGGTGAAACCGTGAGAGGGGAAAAATACAATAAAACATTTTATATCTAATTTATTTTTCCCCTGAAATCCCCAGATGAAATAATCTCGGAGATTTCCCCCATCTTAAGTCTGTCAAATGTGAAGGAAATCTTCATTTATTTTCATTTAAAATAAAAAATTATTATATCTATGACAAATTCCAGGGTAAAATACCTTAAAAGATTTGAAATTTCTAGGCATGGTTAGCTCTTTGAGTTGAATTATATTGTGAGAAACTAAAATTGAGTTAAAATTTACAGAATGCAAAATTTTACGAGATACCAAGATGAAAACAATTCTAAATTGAGATAAAAAAGATGGATTCTATATTTTATATATAGTGGCCACAAAAAAAGGATTTAAAATTAAAACAATTAAGGTTACTTAGGATATTTTTTTGTGTGTGAATTTACTTTTACTACTTTGTGACCTCGTATCTTAGTCTGTTTTCAGTTTAAATCCAAGCATGAGAAAACCAAACCTAGATTTTTGCACACATAAAATTTTGCACACATACAATTTTGCACACTTACAATTTTGCACACATACAATTTTGAAATCTTTCTACACGTTAGGAAAAGCAAGTTAGTATTATGAAGCGTATATTACAACTCCTCTTAATTTTCTAAAATGTACCGATTCCAATTCGGTGGGGTTTTTCGTTCACAATACCCCGAGGCAGAAGCCCCAAGGAGTTACGCGCATGCTCTTTCTCTGTACGTCTATTAATTCAACACGGCATTCGCATTGTTATTAATCTATGGTTTAAAGTCAAACATCAATATTAAAAAAAATTGCTTTTCTGAACTTTTGATTATGAGAGAAAAAATGGTTTGCGGATTTTCTTTTGGGCCTTTGGAGTACCAAAAATAAATTACAAATTTTCAAGAAGTATTGAAAAAACATCATAGAGGAGAGTTGCATAAAAAAGATACAATTTGGCACCAAGCGCCGCAAATCACACTTTTTTTTGACTCACTCTGTTTATATATATATTTCCGTCTTTTGACCAACCGATTAATGATACCACCAAAAAAGGGAGGTTAAGTTTTTAAAGTCCCTTGGGAGAGTTGGTAAAATGACTACCCGCTCTGCGAAGTTTTCGGGAAAAAAATTCACGCATTTACTTCTCAGAAAACGATAAAATGGTGCACAAATTTTACTTAACCATGGGCACCTCTACCAATTTTGTCTACATAACATCCTTCGCTGCTCTTTGGATGTTTTGTGGGCAAAATTGGTCTTAGGAACTCTTGATATAGTACAACTTAACTTCCCTGTAAAGTAGTTGGAAATATAAAATTCCTGTAACTTCCCTGTTAAGTAAGTGTAAATAATTATAACGACTGAGCCAAATTGGCTGATTTTTTTAAGGGAATCCTTGAGGCCCATGGGTATCAGGCGGCCGCGGTGACATAGGCTAAAAAAATCGGATTTATTTTTATTCAAAATTTAATTTTTTTCTTTCAAAAATCAAATTTTTTTCTAAAGTGTTTTCAAAATTTAACGGGCACTCCAACTAATTCTTTATTCCCAACATTCTGCGCGTAATTTCCGAAAGCACTTTACACTGGTAGTCTAGACTGGTCGGTACGAGTGTATGCATTCAGTTCAATTGTCTTAGACATGTTAGTTCTGAACTAGGAAAAAAAGAAAAAGATAATGAAAGAAATAGCTTATTCATCTCTGATAAGAAACGTCCTCAAGGAAATTAATATTACAATTAGATGTGTGTGCCAAGAAATTAAATCTCACAGTCATAGATTAAGAACAATACAGATAGAACACTAAATGTAGCCTTTTCAAGGTTTATGGGTTTTTCCTTCACAATAACCCTGAGACAGAAGCCCAAAGGAGTCCCGCGCAGGCAGCGTTGAATAAAAAAAGAAAGAGAGCATGCTCGTAACTCCTGCAGGCCTCTTCCTCAGGGTTATTGTAACCCCAAAATCTTGAAAAGGCGACATTTAGTGCTGTATCTGTATTGTTATTAATCTATGCTCACAGCTATATTGATGACATCTTCAAATTTGGCATCAAGTTCTGCAATCTTAAAAGGGACTGTCAGTATAGTTTCAAGTGATGGTAAACCATGGTAGACTTCGGTTTATTTCAAGTACCGGATCCACGGTATACTCAGGTTTATTTCAAGTACCGGATCCACGGTAAACTCCGGTTCATTTCAAGTACCAGATCCACTGTAAACTCCGATTTATTTCAAGTACCGGATTCATGGTAAACTCCGGTTTATTTCAAGTACCGGATCCACGGTAAACTCCGGTTTATTTCAAGTACCAGATCCATGGTAAAGTCCGGTTTATTTCAAGTACAGGATCCATGGTAAACTCCGGTTTATTTCAAGTACCGGATCCATGGTAAATTCCGGTTTATTTCAAGTACAGGATCCATGGTAAACTCCGGTTTATTTCAAGTACAGGATCCATGGTAAACTCCGGTTTGTTTCAAGTACCGGATTGACTTTATATCAGCTAGAGTAAGCTGCACAGTACAATTACTGACTTTGTAAGGCAAAGCGGGACAGTACACCTATGTTCCCCTTCTTGTTTAATTTATGTGGGTCCGTAGGTGACTTTTAAGGACAATCCAATCACATTTCAAAAAGAGACACATGATGGCTCAGACACAGCTTTCAAGGGTACTGTGAATCGAATAATATATGGAGGGTCACTTGAAATAACGTAAATAGTCCCTTTAAGGACTCAAGCGAATATAAAGTATCTTGTTTCTATTTTCCCATCGAACCATCACAGAAATTAACATAATGTTGTTGTTGTAAAGTCTAAAGGATTCTTCTTCCTTTAAAAACAGGAACTATATGAGTTCAATCTTGTTATTCTTCTCCTGCTTCCTTCCTCAATTGCAAGAAACCTCAGACTACAGTTTCATTTGTCTTGAGCTAAATCCTAAGATCAACCCTTAAAGGGAGACTGTTACAATATTTTTAAGTTTACCATTGATACATAAAAATATAATACCTTTTTTTTTTCTTGAACAAATGTTTACAGCTGATACCGTTGTGAATCGGGTATTGAAACTCTTTAAATGGAAGATCACTTAACAAACTACGTAGACAGTCTCTTTAATATGGTATCTTTACAGCCCTTAATCTTACACTCTCCACGATTCGGCCTTCTTTTTCATTTATAAATATGCACGGTTATTTAAAAAAAACTTTGGATTATCGTACGTCTAATGTCTTCTATATAAGATATACTTTGCTTTGTTAGTCTGTTTGTAAAAACGTCAAAATGGCTGAACTGATCAGGCCCCAAAGGACCCCAGGAAGGTTTTTGGACCATCAAAGTTGAACAGATTTGCCCGAAAAAAAAACACACTGGGCACTGGCATGTACCTAAATATCGTTTAATATTTTTTATTCAAAATATTTTAAAATTTTGTTTTAAAAGATATGAAAAAAATATGTACCGGGTGTATATTGGCATTGGTTATTGGTTACTGAAGGAACATATGTTTAATTAAAGTGAAGATTTTTTGCAACTTCTGTTTCACAAAAAGTGATAATTTTTGCCCAGCCGGGTTAGATCAATTAATTTGTACCGATTGATTGATTGATTGTTCAACCATTATGCATCATCATATATGCAGTTGATTACCCCCCCCCCCTCTTCCTATAGTGCAAGTTTGTCGGAAAATGAGGATTTTCCGACTTGTTGAACACTGAACAGTTGTAATTTCCTCTCATATCATATTGTACAGAGTTGGCCAAAAATAATGAGACTCAGAGAGACTATGAACGTAATTTCAAGTGACCCTCCATGCAAAGATTGCAGCACCCGAATCATAAATAAATCCTATATGTTTACCCGCAACGGAAATGCCAAATTCACTTTGGTAGAAAACCCACAATTGTAAATAATCAGTTTTCAAATAAAAAACATAGATATTTAATTCACACTTGATCGGACTACTGTTGTTATCTATTGCATGCAGGGTCACTTGAAATTACGCTTACAGTCCCTTTAATAGAGGACTCTGCACACATAATACATACATTTCCTTAATTCTTTGCTAAATAATTTCACAGAGAATTCAATTTTAAAGCATCATAACTAAAAAATATTAGGTCGTCAGTACAGTCTCATCCTTTGTGGATTTAGTTTAAAATTTTTAAGAAAGAAAATAAGGAATATCTCACAAAGGAATCAAGTCTTTGTAAAAAAATCTTTTCAATCCAATGTCGTATAGATATAGAAATTAGAAAATTTGACATTTTTGGCAAAAAAAATATAATTCTATAACTGAATCTAAAGATTTTGTATAATTTCAGATTTTAAAAATGATAATTTCTCTCCGATAATATTATCAAATGAAGTTTAATGATTACACTGGACCCGTGGTATTAACTCTAGGAGAGAGAGAGAGAGAACGATATCAACCCTAGATATCCCCGCAGTTAGATTCTACTCGAGTTCAAATAAATATTTTGCTGAGACGGTAGAGAGAGGAAAACCGGAAGAAACTTGAGCTAAGAGAGTTCAAAGAAGTCTCATACTCTGATTGTTCAAACAAACCTAAACAATTTAACATTTTTCTTTTTAAGAATACGAGTTTTTACAAGTGCCCAAACATTGAAAAGTGATCAATTGTAAAACCTAGAGTGGTTAAAATAAATTAGTAAATTGAGTGAAATTGTTAAAAACGGCGGAGTCAGTGGCGGATGAGAAAATAGTTTACTGAATGGGAGCTCCACCCATTTACTCCTTGGCAGCTGCAAGACGGAGCGGAGGGATGCTTAGGAACCTTGAAATCATAGATCCTAGATATTTTTAGATCCTAGATCTTAGATCTAGATATCCAAATTTTAGAGTGGATAAATTGATTGATTGATTTATAACTAGGAATCATTTCAACTCTATTATTTATATATTACTAGTTCTAGCTCTACTATTATTCACATGCTTGAGTTAACATATTCATCCAATAATATAGAGAAAAAACAGAGCATACGGGAACAAATATGTTTATATGTACATTTTCCTCAATACCGCCTTCAAACATATTTCTTAAAAGAGTTTAAAGAATGCTCAACTACGCTGCGCAAAGGGATTGTATAGACTTAACCTCAAATAATCCAGATCCTCTATTATTTAAAGTGCTATGTCAGATTCACCACGATACCCTTAACACATTTGTCTATTTTTAAACTTTATAGAAATCCCTCTTTTTTCTCGCCGAAAATAGAGTTCCAACTTATGAGTAGCTCGAACTATTTTAAATACTCAATTTTTATGAAGAAAAATAAGAAAAACTCCGGGATATTTAAGTGAGTACTGTTGTGAATCGGGCATCTCAGTCTCGTTTCCAGTTTTTATTAAATCCAGAAAATAAGTGGATTCTATATTTGAAAGGAATGTTGTTTAGTAATGTATCTCCTGTAAATGAAGGAAACGGAAACGGAATATCCGGACGCGGAATGCAAACCAGTTCATATGAACGTCATCTGAAGGTAAATATAATTGGTAAAGGTGGTGGTGCTTCTCTGGACATATTGATGTTTTGTTCCATTAATCATTAATGAGATAAAAGTGTTTGATTTGTGCTATCCACACAAACACACACTTTAGACAGACAATGTTTTGGGGATTAAAAAAAGTAAAATTATTTGCTTAACCAACACCTCAAATTCATATTTTTATTTTAAAAGTGATAAAAAGGAATATATATAAATTGACAAATCAATCATTAACAGTTTTTAAAAATTCTAAAAAGAATATTTTAGCTCAAAATCAAAAGAAAATACTTATTTGACATCCCACGGCATACTATTTGTGTATGTAATCCAAAATGAAATGTACAAACAGAGTCAAGGAAAATAAAGACTATCAAGACTATCATAGGCCAGAGAGCCACCATGCGTCCTTGAATTGAGTTTTCAGTCTAAACTCGTTTATTTATAAATTTCCATCTTAAGACTAAAATTTATGAATGAGAGAGAAATAGTTGAGTTACTTCTAAACGGTATTTTAACATTCTCATTGGCTGAAACAAGTTTTCCTGCAAACCTTAAATTCAATTCAAGTTGAAATAATTCTTTTCTCGCGAATAAAAATTTAGTAAGTTACAATTTATACATGGAGTACAAGAAAATTGTTGAATGAGGAAGACGACTTATAACAATACTGAAATGTATTTGATGTTACTAGAAAGCAAATAGTTTTACTAGTAAAGTATTAAATGACTTATTAAGATGAAAGGGTCTGTTTACACTACACAATTGTTGTATCTCATGTTCAGTATTTTTTATTTAGCAATAATAATCAAAAATTTTGCAGATTTCGCTGTTTTCATTTTGGATTTCCATAGACTTTAACAGATGTTAATTCCGATAAACATGGTGTTAGGCCCTACAAAAAAAATCAACCAATTTTTATAGCCCATGTTAAGGACTATCAAGACTAATTTGTGTCAGTACAGCTGTATACAAACTCCAAAACTAGTGACTAAATCTTTTTCAATTTTAAAAATGTGTTTTCAAAATCTTCCCAAACTTAAATATAGATTATTTGTTTGAAGGGTGTCAATATATATATATTTCTCTATATATACTTTGCTTGTCTTTTGTTTGTCTGTTTGTTTGTGTCCAATAAACGTCAAAACGACTCAACTTGACCCCAGGGAAGTTTTATGAATGATCAAATTTTTAAAAATTTACCTCCATCAAATTGGATTTTCAATAAATTTTTCAACATTTTACAAAGACACAAAAATTTTTCATGAAATCCGCGAACTTTTTTTAGTTTTTGGCTTACAATGTATTCAAAGAAAAACTGTTCACAATTAAAATAAAAGATGGACGAGAAGCGTCCTGAAAGCCTAGTACAGATATATATATAAAATATATAGATAAAAGTGAAAAAATAATCTGTGTTTTAATTATTCATCAGATGTCTGAAATTATTTTGTTTCAATTGATCAACATTATTACAATGAAAAAAATGAGGATGAATAATAGACTCTTTAAACCCCAGAAAATGAGAAAATTAGCTGGTTATTATCATAATATTGAATAATATTGACCTGCTGGGTTATTAATTTATTATTATAATATTGATGATATTAACCTATAAGCTGGGTTATTAACTTATTATCATAATATTGATGATATTAACCTATGGAAATATTTTGACTTTAAGGAAATTCTGTTTCCTTATTCCTAGAATTTTTGTCCGAGCTTCCTTCTACACTTCCTGTTTTATTAAAAGATATATTATCCAATTTTATACTTTTCAGAAACTTTTACAGTTTTTCTATTAACATGAGCCTTAACTTAGGATAAGCTGGTATTATTCTTTTATGGGTTTAAGAGGTGTACAGATTTTTCAAAATAATTTTACTTGGACAAATTTCTATTAAAACGGAGTTTTTAAAAAAAAAGTTATAAGGGTTTGCGGATTGCAAGTCCCGAATAACAAGTCACGTGGACTTTATTTCTGTTTTTCTATTTTGAAAATTCTTTCAAATGAAAATAAATATTAAAAAAATTAAAGAAGAAATTAAAAATTTAAAAAGAATAAAAATATTAGTTAAATTGTAAACCCTACTCTAAAGATTCTTGAATCTTAAAGTTTTCAAATAATCCTGACTATAGTATAACAAAAAAAATCTGCATGGTTACAGAAATGTGGCAAAGCTTCCCCCGTTGAAGTTGGCCGAGTTTTCTTCAGGTTTTTACTCTCTCAAAAGTTTGTTGTGCAAACTGTTTTTACAATAGAGAGATATCAGTAACACAATCCAAACTTTCTGATATTTTTGCAAATATTCAAGAGTTTGCCATAATACAATGCTTATCAGTGATGCTTGTTTATCAAAATTATGTCTTCCTTAATCGAGTACCGTTGTGAATCAGGCGTGTCAGTTTTGTTTCTCGTTTCAGAAAGTTTTTCTCTCGCTGAAGCTCGGGGCAAAATGTAGTCAAAGAAGGCTTGAACATTCTCGATAAAGGGAAAATCTCTAAAAACTTTAGAGCACTGCGAAACCAACATAATAGTTAATAATATGTCGTGTCGAGATAATAGTATTATACGTAATTTTATAAATTATCTGTTATAGAATATCCTAATCTTGTTGGAGAAGATACGGAAACGAATAAAACTTTAAAGCACGGTATAATTATACTAGAGACCGGTAAATCCACGTATACCGGTTTACATCATACATGTAAATACAGTGTATTCAGTGTTTAATAAACTGTATCAGATCCTGCTATATAATGGATAATAATCAACATTATAATCTCTGTATATATATCTCCCCGTGATCCAGAGTAATTCCAGGCCTGCAATTCCTGGCCTGCAGGCTACAACTTAAGATAGAGAATTGTTATAAAACCCAGTTTCGGAAACCTGCGTGATTTTCTTTTTCTTAATTAAATATGGAAGTAGTAAAACTATAATTTGATTTCAGACAGAATTAATTTCCTTGTATTTCTTGAACTAAAATCTTCCCAAAAAATAGACCACAACATGAAAATCTATTGAGTTTCGTTTAACGAAACTCTCGCCTCCGGCTCCTAGAACTAGTACATAGAGACAAGAATATGAAGAAGAAAAAATGATAATTTATTGGAACATTCACATTCTATTCTATTATTCCGTCACGTAAATAACTTAAAATTTAAAAAACAGCTGATTACCGAATACCGTTACTTACGTAATAATTCTTTTAATCCTTTTCTCTGATTGGTTCAGATTTTTCCCGGGAAATTCAAATTTAAAATTGAGAAAGTTTATTATTTTAGTAGCTATTCATTATTTTACAGAACTTTTAACCTCGAACTTAAAATTCGCGCATTCTTTAGTTTTAGACTTTGAGCTAAGATTAAGAACTTGTGAGTTAGTTACTTAAAATTCCGATCCCTTGATAACGATACTCACAGTGGGCATTTTTTATTTCAGGATCAATGATTGTATTTTCTTCATTTTAGTAATTCCTTCATGGCACAATTACAATGCGGATATCGGATAAAGATTAAATTAATCTGGAGATAAATAAAAGATTTGGATCAAGCGCTTAGGATCCATTTAATTTTGATTTAATTTTGAATCCGCAATAGAAAAAAAGGAATCTCGATCCAGGTTATTTTTTTAAAAATTTTACTAAATTTTTTTAATAAAGCAGAATTTTCAAATTTTGTGTCTTTTTTGCGCTTATTTTTATGCTAAAACTTTTTGAACCATTCAGAAATCAGGAAACTTTTAAAATCTCTCTTTTTTCAACAGTTCAGATTTGGGTTTTGAGAGTAAAAAGATTTATTAAGCAGTTTCTGGTTGATATATCCAGGAAGCAATAATCTTGCGGATCCAATTGATGAAGCATTGATCTTGAAATCCACGATAAAATATTTTCAGCTCAGCATTTTAGCTTCAGCATTTCAGAATCTCACAAAACTTTGATGAAATCTCAAAAAATTTTGATTGAACAAATATTTGATTGAATCTCATAAACTTAGTTTAAATCTCTGAAAACTTTGATGAAATCTTATAAACTTTGATTGAATCTCTTTAACTTGGATTGAATTTTATAACTTTCATTGAATTTTATAAAACTTTGACTGAATCTCATAAATTTTGATTGAATCTCATAAACTTTGATTGAATTTTATAAACTTTGATTGAATTTTATAAAACTATTACCTTTCATCGAATCTAAAAAAAATAGATTGAAGAAAACTTTAATGGAATCTCACAAAACTTTGATGAAATCTCAAAAAACTTTGATTGAATAAAACTTTGATTGATTTTTATGAAATTATAGTTGAATCTCATGAAACTTTGATGGAATTTAAAAAAAATAGATTGAAGAAAACTATAATGGAATCTCTTAAAACTTTAATAATTTCTCAACAAAGGAATTGAGTCTTTGCCACAAAATCTGATTTTCTAATCCCTATATGTTTTTAACCAAATGTTGCAGACCTTTGATATTTCAAACCATGAATTCTGTTAGATCAAGTAATTTGAGTTTGAAATATCAAAGGTTTAAAACATCGAGTTCTAAAGATATTGAGGTTTAAATATTTGATTTTGTTCCAAAGACTCAATTCCTTTGATAGAATCTTAAAAAATTCTGAAGATTCTCAATTAAATCTACGAATTTGATGGAAGCTCATCACTTTTTAGATCGAATCTTAAGTTTTTTATATGAGCACAAACCATACTTTTTTGATGAATTCAGAATAGAAAACAATCAATATTTTACCGTGAAAAATAATGATAAAACTTTTTTTTATGAAAATCTTGACTTCCGGAAGTTTTTTAAGTTCATTAACCATTCAAATCTTTAGAAAAAAAATCTTTATATGTTTATTGGACCTGATTAGGTGAAAAATAATTAAATTTAAATCTATAAAACCCCAAATTTCGTTTTGGATGAATAAGGTTATATTGATTATAAAATTGATAATCTTATTATATATATTTTAGTATATTCCCAATATTGATCAATAAAGGAACTAATTTAATCTAAAATCGTATTTATAAAAAACCAGAATTGATATTTATTGATTAAAGGCTTCAAGATGCATTGTTGTCTTCATTTTTGTGCTTTTACAATTACTAGAGATATGTATGATATGTGATAAATAATATCTAATGTTTAATTTCTTCAGATCTCAAATCTGTTGCTTGTAATGCATTAGACTTAAAGTCAAGTAACCCTGAGCCACACTAAACTAAGCTAGTGGTATAGGTAAAATAGGCCAATGGTAGGCCGGGTGCTGTAAAAAAAGTATGGCCGCGGCATCAAAGTTGAAACCGAGCTGGCAGAGGATAGGTTCGGGCGGTACTTGCCGCGAGTTACTAAGAAGGTCGGTACAAGGGTTCGGTCCATTTCAAATTCAGATTGACCATAGTCAACTGTGGAGCATGTATTTTGTATATAAGGAAGACACTTCCAAAAATGCTTCAACTCAGAAGTTCTTCTGAGTTTTTTTGGTGGCTTAAGTCTTCCTCCCCCCGTACATCCTTGAAATCATCTCTGGATTGTTCAGCAGATTGACCCATCCAACATCTCAGAACAAAACCCTTCAGATTATGATTTAAGATTTCCCTTCTAATATTTCACATTTTAACTTTAGTTTCCAGAATATTATATTTTTGATTTTGATTTCAACAGTAACTCTGGCAAAACCTATAGAATGCTTTTGCCAACTTTTGATAATAAAAGCATAACTTTAATAAAACATATTCAGTCACCATTTTATCTTTAAATTTGGCTCATAAAGCTTAACATTTTCAAGCAGAGGTTCTCTGTATGAATGACTTATACATTTTTGCAGCGGAGACAAAGGAAAAAATTACAGAAATTATCTATTTTCAATATCCCATTTTACGCAACCTTTAGTTTATTAATACTTTATTTGTGTTAACACCACCATAAACATGGTTTATATTACACTATTATATTCTTCTATATAGCCTCCATTGATATACTAAAATAATAATTTTATAACTTTATCTTTCACATATTTATCAGTTTATTTATTCAACTTTTGTCCTTGGTGCCTATTCAGACAACAGTACTCTGAGAGCTGAGAACGAGACGGAGCATTGAACTTATTCTGATCAACTAGAAGAATGATCTCGATATCCCTGTTCTGTTATAAGTAAATATATACTGGTATAAGTTATCTCTGTGTCCGTTCTCACGACCTCTATAGTAGGATACTTTCATCTAATTTAAAGGGAGTGTTCGCGAAAAATGAAAGGTGGTATAGGCTTAATGCGATAAAAAAGCGCTTTTGATCGCTACTAATCTTACTTCTATCTGTTGCGTCTATAAGGAGAAAATTGTTAAAAACGACAAACACCGAAGAACGTAGCGTCCATACAAATTCAGAAAGATTGCGATCAAAAGCGCTTTTTTATCGCATTAAGCCTATACCCCCTTTCATTTTTCGCGAACACTCCCTTTAAGTTCGAATCTTTTGATCTAACATGAGAGCCACATGTAAAGGAATTGAGTCTTTGCCACAAATTCTGATTTTCTAATCACTATATCTTTGGAACCAAATGCTGTATATGTAGACCTTAGATATTTCAAACCATGAATTTTGTTGGATCAAATAATCTGAGTTTGAAATATGAAAGGTTTACGACATCGAGTTCTAAAGATGTTGAGGTTTAAATATTTGATTTTGTTCCAAAGACTCAATTCCTTTGCGGCAAAAACTAACGAAAATTATTGCTTATAACACTGAAACTCACTGTGGACTAGGGTGTCTTTGAATTCGAACCGGACCGACCCCTTGTACTGGCCCTAGTGATGTACGGCAAGTACCGGCTTGACCCTTATCCTATGCCGGTTAGTTTCATTCAACATTGACGACACGGCCAGACTTTTTCAGTATTACTCTGCCTATTATATAATCCTATTTGACCTATCCCACTAGGTTAGGTGTAAGTGTGAACCAGGTTATTATGAAAATATAAGATTTAACAGACGACTGTACATATTTGATTAAGTATTTCTTTCAACATTAATTTATTCATTTTGTTTCTTTCAGATTTTTATAAAGTTTGATGGCGTTTTTTATCCTAAACTTCTGGAACAGACCAAATGTGAATTTTGTCGTCACATTTACCAAGAGAAATTTAAAAATTGAATCTAAAACTTTTTTAAAATTTTTTAATAACTTTGATAATTTGCTGATGAAAATTAGAAATCTGCAAAATTTTGCACCGTTATTTATTTCCAATATTTACGAAAAATGAAATACAACAAAGTGCATCCTGTCTTAAAGGGAGTGTTCGCAAAAAATAAAACAAATTCAAACTATTATGAAATATCAACATATACTAATGCGTCGAAAAATAATCGATGACTATAGGGTTTAATATCTAAATGATGTGTTTGATATTAATTTTTTTATGATTCGAGTCGTAATGTTGCAACTTTCTCATTTTGTATGGATTCTACGCTCTTCGGTACGAGTCGTTTTTATCAATTTTCTCTTTATAGACGCAGCAGATAGAAGTAAGATTAGTAGCGATCAAAAGCGATTATTTTTCGCCGTAAGCCTATACTCCTCTTTAATTTTTCGCGAACACTTCCTTTAATAGAAATATTTTCAGTAATATTTTGATCTCTTATACAAAATCCGTCGAACATGTTAGCGTGAAAGCCTTTATGTTCTTTGATATTGATATGTGCTGCCGGTCCTGCAACAACAAGTTTAAAATAGAAAATGCTAAGCATATTCAGTTCACACCGGACTAACCAGAGTGAGCAGCATTCGGTTTCTTCTATTTGAAATCAAACGTATTTTGGTCTTTAATTCAATAATCATTTACTTTACGAATTTGTTTATTTTTTTACATTTTTATTCAAAATGCATATGCCAACAAAAAAGTATTTAAGAAAAAAGGCTAACAAATTATGTTTCATGGGTCAAATTGTGATCCACAGCTTTCTGGAATACTGAAAAAACCGTTTAATCCACGTGAGTTAAATGGACTGTACGCGTAAAGTGACAATCAATGCAACGATGGCAATGCCAAAGTCACAATGGTACCATTTAAACCTTTATCTGATCAAAAAGGGTAGAAGATTTTTTTATTTGATTTAAAAGTGTTTAATTTCGATAATTTCAATATTTTTTCTGCGCAAGTCACAATTGGCATTGCTATCTTAACATGGAGGGTCACTAGAAATTACGCTTACAGTCCCTTTAATGGGCCAAAATAGGGCCCTAAAGATAAGACTCACTTACTCGGAACCAGGAACTCTAATTAGCTGACGAATCACTCACGAAAAGGCCAAAATTTCGTCCGAAATATGGGCACGAGGCACCCTGAATTAGTCCTGGTGGCCATATTCATTCCGTCTCATTGGATAAATCTGTTTTGGCATCATTGAAAAGAATATTTTCTAGCAGAAGAAGTAGATATATTGTTGTTGCATTTGACATATATCTTTGCTACATTTTTACGTTATTAATTTCTTTGATAGATCTGCTAATGGTTTTAAAGTTATAACCTCAACATGGCATGTCGGTTTTACAGTGGTACCTTACTTTAGCCTCTATCTGAGTAACAATTAGATAGATATCTTCATTTTTCAATTTAAAATTTAATTTATTCTCAAAGTTTTCTTCATTGCCTCTGCATAATAAATCAGAAAGTCCACAACTTAAAATCAATTTTCAGAAAAAAAGATATCTCATTCATCTCAGATCAAATAAGAGGTTCCGTTGTGAATCAGACATATCACTCTATAAAAACAATCCTTACTAGGTTCTTGCTTCTTGGTTGAATTAAATTCCCAGAAACGAGAAGTCGATTCGATTTTTCATTATTTAATCTCCTGTTCAACGAAATAACCAACCTTAAATTCCCTCCTTTTTTATGATTAAGAGAGTGATAAATGTAAATATAAAATTAAATTAGAGAACTATTTATTTAATAAATCTGTATGGATCACAGAGGGAGGATAAGTAATTATCCTCCCTGTAAAGAGGGAGGATAAGTAATTATCCTCCCTGGAATTAAAAAAGGAGGGAATTTAAGGTTGGTTATTTCGTTGAACAGGAACAGGAGATAAAACGATAAATTACTACTTAACCGGGAGTTTTCATGAGGATAATTAAATTGACGGGAAAACCACTTAGCCTTGGGCCTCCTCGACCTTTTTGAGGTTCTAAACCTCCCTCGCTAATCTCCCGGTTAAGTAGTAATTAATAGTTATAAGATACAAAGACGGACTACACTTTTAAAATCCTAGAATGATTAATCACTCTGCTTAATAGTATGTTAATCACTTTAACTATCAAATCTTGGAGTTTTAAGAGTTCTAGGTTATATTGAAGTTGCTCCTTTGTTAGCAACCCTTTTTTGTTTTTAAAAATAAGCAGAGGAAAATTAGAAAAAATAACAAATTTTAATATTTAGATAATTCCATCAAATTTTGTTGGCCAAAGATGTAATAATTGAATATATTGTACTCATGCAAGGAAAGTTAATTGCGGTTGCGTATACTCTGCGTACATATTGAAACCAGTTCTCTAATGGCGGACTTTGTAAACAAGAAAAGATGCATCAGTGTGTTCGTTTAGTTTCCGAGGAGGTTAAAAGCATTAATTTTGATAATTTTGATAATTTTGATAATTCACATTATATTTCATAGATTAGTTTTGTGAAAATGGATACCATGTCAGGCTGTGACATCCGTCTTGTGTTAACTTTTCCGCCCGAAGACAGTACACTGCAGTACAAAAAAATACGTACTCCTCTATAATAACTTTCCGTGCTATTATAACCTTATAACCTATACAGAGTCCATAACTGACTTATCTTATCTGTAGTACCATTACACTGCACCAATAAGGACGCAGATAAGATTTTAAAAATTCATAATAACAATTGAGCATAGTAATGCTAAAAATTCAAGTCTATATGATTGCCACTAACATTTTCACAAACGCGGCCACTTGTAAAGAAAAACTATAAATAACTTAAAAATCTGAGAACTGAATAAATATTATCGAATGCTCTGTGCTACTGCTAGCAGAAAAACAGGATGGCTGCCCCCAGAATTTCCAAGAGTTTTCTTTTCTTTATCCTGGCGAGGCCAGATATTCCAGAACCTGATGGTTTCATCAGCTGCTACACTAGCGACACTGCTCCCATCTGGTGATGAAACTAGAAGTAGAACTCGGCTACTGTGACCGTTTATCACAGATAAACAAACAGATATGAAAATCATGCATCAATTTAAGTTCGGATCCGCGTAGCTTTTGACCTTAGACCTTAGATTTTGCCATACAGAATAGAGGCTCAATTTTATTTTTTAATGCCCTATACATGTACAATACATTTTAGAAAATTTAGAAGGAGTAGCTGTCAAAACCCTGATAGATTTTTGTGTGAGAGCGTGCACATTTGGGATCACTATCCATATGGTAAGCGGGGATTATTGCCCTTTATCTAGTAAATCCAAGTAGACCTATAAAAATGTAATACCCGTTTTAGCTTGAAACCCCTTTTATGTAACACCACTCTGCAGGATTGCATGAAATAAAAATTTTGTTCCCTGGGTTTCAAGTTATTCAAAACGGTAACTATTTAACCTTTATCTTATCAATAATTTGAAAGATATCATCATCTTGAAAAGAGTTTAATTGTTTATTCAGTAAAAATGTGCAAGCCACTTAAAAGACACCCATTTACTTACTTGTTTACTTGTAGAGTAATCTGCAGAGGGCCTCTTGGTCCATAGCGCAGATGTCAGTTTAGTCCTCACGGAACAGTGTGTTCATCAGATCACAGCTTCAGAAGTAGTCTCGCCCACACTGATCCTGATAGCATAAATAGAGTTACAGATTAATGTTTTACAGTCTTGTCTTCAATATTTTTACTGTTCTGGGATCTTTTATATCTGAAGGAAGACTGTTCCAGAGATTTACTACTCTGCTAGAGAAGAAATTTTTCTAATATCTGTTCTTGATCTAGTGGCAACAAGGTTCATAGTGTAGGCAGTGTTTCTGGTCAGTCTATTGGCACTATCTCCAACTGTTGTAAACCAAATTGAGGCATCTACACGATCATGACCATTCAAAATCTTGAAAATTTGTACAAGGTCAAACTTTTTTCGGCGATCAGCAAGTGAGGTCAATTTAAGCTTAATAAGTTTTTCTTCATAATAATAATAAATTCTGATCAGGCAAATCTTCTGAATCGGGCATGACACACCATAAATGGAGATTTACTTGAAATTACCAGTGCACATTTTCTTTAAATAAAATATTCTAAGACAAAACTCTGAGCTAAATCTAATGGTTTTAATATTCACCTTGGCTAGACTAGGATATTTCCAAACTGTGAGTTGGTTCTGACTGAATCCGTGTCCAGATACTTGTTTCTTGTAGTCAGTGTTCCAGACTACACTGGATACTTGGCTACCTATAATTAGATGCATGGACAAATAAGTACATGATATATAAGAATAAAAGGTTAAATATGAAAGCTCCTGATAAGGGAGACTTAGACCGCCCATGGGGTTAAGCACACAAAAGCGCGACCTCCACCCGGCCTCCAAAATTTATGATGAAGAGATACCACCAGGAGAAGGCGTGGCAGGATGTCCAAAGGTGTATATACTTTATTGTGGAGTTTCACAAATAAACATGGCGACTTTCTGAGCACCGTCAAAAGTTGAAATTATTAATGGGAGAGGGAGCACGCCCTAAAAGCCTGGTTGTTGTAGTTTTTATGGATCTAGTATTTGGGACTTGAGTTCCCAATGTGTTTCAATTGTATACAACATGGAATACTGTTAATAGAATTCTTTTTAATGTACTATAGAGACAGGCATAGGTACTTGATTAAAAGTATTTCACAATGTTTACATGTAAAAACTATTTTAGCTTGCAGATGTGTGTCTTTCTATGAGACTATTGAAGCAAGTTCTAAGCTTTGCATTAGATTTCTTTTTAATTTATGTAAAAATAACCTTAACACAGTTCTTGGCAGAAATTTATTTTGTATTGCAAATGATTGTTCTGTAAATCCTTTGGATCTTAGTAAAATGTTAGTTAAGAAACAAATGAAATATGTTGATGTCCTATTGGAACATGAATGGAAAGTTCCGGTTTTACAAGAACTTTTAAATACAAGAAAGAATAATTTATATGTTGAAGGATTCGATAATTACGTAATAAATGAAATGATAATTATGTTATGTAATGAGTAATGATCAATGTTGTCTATTTGTGCATAAGATTGTGCATAAAGAGATTCAGTTTTCTGTGATTTCTTTCTTCCCCAGCTCTTATCATAAAACCTAAAAGTAATTTATTTTTAGCAATTTATCATTCCATTTTAACTTTATTCAATACATTTTATTTCAATTCAATTCATTTTAATCAACCAAACTAAATCTTTATCACGATGTGTCTAGAGAAAAACGTAAATTATGTCATTATAAATGCATATGAAATGGATATGGCTGAACCGTTTCAAATCTAATTCACAATACTTTGAACTTTTTTACTTTTTGATTAAAATAAAAACCTTGTCAACCATTCTTCAGGAAACAAAATGGAGGAAGGGTTTTTCGTTGAATTCTTTTCTTTGTTATAATTTTTATTCTTCTCGTGTTCGATGTTCTTTTCATTTAAAACTTCTTCTTCGTTGTTTTTAGCTTTATTTTCTTCTTTTTCATCTTTTCTGTCGTCTTCTTCTTTATGACTAGTTTCCGTTTTCTTTGTATCAATATACAAAACCCACTGGTTTTCATCTTCTTTTTTCTTTGTTGTATTTTCTATTTTTTGTGCTTCTTTGATTTAGTTTTGAGTTTCTTCTATTCTTTGCTCGAAAGTAACCTTGTTCTTTAAGTTATTGGTAAATTTTGGAAGTTGCCAATTGGGAAATTGTCACTTGGGAATTTGCCCTTGGGAAAATGCCTTTGGGAAAGTACCTAACACCGTCCACTAAGAGTCTACACAAGTCCAGAGTCCAGAGGCGAGAGTCCAGTGTCATGTGTCCAGAGGCGAGAGTCCGCTGCCTTATCCTGTTTACAATTTGCTATTAATTATCTCTTCAATCGCCTTAAATAGATTTTACAGAAAATATTCCAAATAAAATTCACACTAACTTTGAACCTAAATGGATCATTTTATGAAAATGAAACTTTCCAAATAATGTTATTCAACGGTTTTAAAAGCAAAAGTTTAAATTTACTTTCTCTTTGTTGACTTTACAAATTTGTTAAGAAGACGTTTATTCTAACTTTTCTGCACACAGCTTTCAGAAAAATATTTCATTTCAGGCTTTCATACTGCTTAAACATTGATCAAAAGTGACTGGCGAACATATGTAGGAGAGGCAAAGACTCAAAGTTAAACACAACGATATCGTCCTTCGTGTTGCTAAAATAAACATAATTTTGATAATTGCAACCTACACTATTTTAAACATTCTTATTGTTTTTTTTTACTAGTAAAGGAAAATTAAAAATTGATAATTATTTCTGATAAATCCATCGCCATCTTTCTTTTCAAGATTTAAAGATTAAATCTTATAGATTTGTTTCTAAGTTTGAAGATTAATGTTTGTCATCTAAATCAACTCCGTTAAAACTTGCGGCCCGACATTGAAGAAATAGAACAAGTGTAAAAACTATAGAAAAACATTGTCAATCAATCAACTTAAAAGGATTTTATTTTGTGGCATACTTTCAAGCAATCCATTTAAAAGAGTGGTTTATATCCGATTGTCCGATTTACTATTTTTAAGGGGGCTGCGTTGACATAATTTCAGTTGATCTTTATCTTAGGGTACAGCGTCCAATACTATTTAAATAATTTTTAACAGGAAATAAAGGATATCTCAGTCATCTTTGATTTGATGAGATTGAAAGTGTACCATTGTGAATCTGAAATTTTAGGGTTACTCTGTAAATATTGCTCAGTCAATCAATATTAAACAATTCAAATTTTTATTTTAAGATGTTTTTTCAATTTTTTTCAATTTTATTTTATTAAATTTATTTCTGGGCCGAGAACTAAATCTGGGACCGGCTAGGGACCGAGCGCCTTGGCTAGAACAGATTTTTATAAAATTCTTGCGAGTTTGCCTAAAAATTTAAATCAATTCAAAATTTTTTAAAGGAACTGAAAGTGTAATTTTAAGTGACCCTCCATGCATTTATGGTAATGACCGTTTTACAACGATAACTGTGACACTTTTATTCGATCAGTAACGTGTAAGATATTGTCGTTTTTAGAGATTTTGAAGTGATTATTTCTGATATTACCAATAGGTATTCCTGCAGTAGAAATGCGCAAGCCACTTTTGTAGAGAAACATTCATATATAATTCATACTTGACCTGACAAAGCTAGGTAAGATGTAAATTGGGCATTGTCATCTTTGCCTGGAGGTTCACTTGAAATTACGCTTACAGTCCCTTTAAGATGTAGTATATTACGCTTACAGTCTTTTTAAGATGTAGTATATAACGCTTACAGTCCCTTTAAGATATAGTATATTACGCTTACAGTCCCTTTAAGATATAGTATATTACGCTTACAGTCCCTTTAAGATGTAGTATATAACGCTTACAGTCCCTTTAAGATGTAGTATATTACTCTCACAGTCCCTTTAAGATGTAGTATATTCCAATTTTATAATTTTCAACTGTCTCAACAAGAAAAATCCTTTTCAGACTTGAATGGAGAAAAATGTCAAGTTCCAAAAATGGTTTTTGTACTTTAGCTTTCAATGCAGGCCACGTGTAGTCCCATTCTGTATATTGAACATGGTTTGATAAAGGGGGGATTCTGGATAAAGGAGTTTGGGTCTCTTGGGATAGTTTTCTTATCAGCTTTAGTGATTGATTGAATGTATAAAGAAGTGAAAAATTCTTTATACTTACTTCAGAGTGGAAACACTTTGCTAAGACCTTTACACAATACACTAAGTGCATAGTTGCCTGCTTTTATAACTCCAATTCAGATTCCAAATATAGGTCTGGAAAACCTTCAGATTCCAAATATAGGTCTAGAAAAACCTTCAGATTCCAAATATAGGTCTGGGAAACCTTCAGATTCCAAATATAGGTCTGGGAAACCTTCAGATTCCAAATATAGGTCTAGGAAACCATCAGATTCCAAATTTAGGTCTGTGAAACCTTCAGATTCCAAATATAGGTCTGGGAAACCTTCAGATTCCAAATATAGGTCTAGGAAACCATCAGATTCCAAATTTAGGTCTGGGAAACCTTCAAATTCCAAATATAGGTCTGGTAAAACTTCAGATTCCAATTATAGAGGTCTGGGAAATCTTCAAATTCCAATTATAGGTCTGGGAAACCTTCAGATTCCAAATATAGGTCTAGGAAACCATCAGATTCCAAATATAGGTCTGGGAAACCTTCAGATTCCAAATATAGGTCTGGTAAACCTTCAGATTCAAAATTTAGGTTTGGGAAAGCTTCAGATTCCAAATATAGGTCTAGGAAACCATCAGATTCCAAATTTAGGCCTGGGAAACCTTTAGATTCCAAATATAGGTCTAGGAAACCATCAGATTCCAAATTTAGGTCTGGGAAACCTTTAGATTCCAAATTTAGGTCTGGGAAATCTTCTGAAAACGATCAGAGAGGAAACTTGTTCAAAAACTCTAATTTCCAATATTTGCAACCCAATGTCGTAGATTTTAGATGTTTCAAACTGTGAATTCTGTTGGGTTAATTAATCTAAGTTTGAAATATCAATGGTTTACATCATTAGGTTTAAAAACATAGAAATTCTAAAGAAATTAACGAAAATCCCTCATTAACTAAACGAAAAAAACGAAAATAAATAAAAAAGGACAATTTTGTTTAATAATTTTTTGATTTAAAAGCAAAAACCTTTTTTAAGTAGTACTACGAATGCATGGGTTTTAACTCATTAAGAGAGGGGAACATTATATAAATAAAACAAATTTTAAAAATGAGTAGGGTCTGGGCAATGTTTCTTTAATGAATTGATATTTCTGAAAAGGACGTTCAGTTCTAGTAACGTTCCAGAAATACGTTTATCATAAGTAAAAATTGCAGTAAAAAGTGAACACGATTTAAATTTAAAACATAACTTAATTATGACCCAAATACAAAGATAACGCATTTTTTTGTCTGTTAAACGAATGAAAAATACAAAAGAAAAAGTAATTTTATTTCAGCTTAACTGGTATCATATATTCTGAATCCAGACTTGCCTTTGTGTTCACAGTAATGTAATCTATATATATTATGCTCGGTTATCACATTGTGTTTTTTGTGTCCATATGGTCAGAACTGCTGAACAAACAGGAACAAATTTTTTTCGGCAACTCAAATGACCCCAGGGAAGGTTATAGAGCCTTAAAATAATATCGATTTAAAAAATCCGTCAAAGGAAAAGGAAAATCTTTAAAGGGACCGGTCACTTATTTGGGTAATTTCAGGGTAAACTAAACAGCCTATTTGCTGTTGATTGGTAATAGTCTTACTTTTCAAAGACAACTGTGGCCGGAGAAAAAGCCGATTTTTCGTTCAGAATTTGAGCGTAAAGGGACGGTCCCTCTCTATAGACACTATTTGATGTTTTTTTTCAGTAACAGCAGCCCAATAACATTTAAATCTATTATATTTTAATGTCATTATGTGTTCGTTATTATGTACTAAAATATGAAAACTTTTGATATTTGAGTTAGCAAGAAATTTACGTTTTTCGCATTAAAACATGTAAAATGTGTATACAAAGGCGACGTCTCTACTACAATCAATTAATCATTACACGTATTTAGGTTCGTAGATTTTGTAGATTTTGTTCCCGTATGTGCACAATTTTGAATGCAATAAAATAGTGTTATTTTAGAAAAAGAAAGTTAAAAAACAAAACAAAAATAAAAAATAATGACATTTACAATTAACGATTAGATATTACAGTTTAATTTTATATTCGAAATATATTTTGATTCACAACATACTAAAATAAACATTAATTAGTGTCTATAGAGAGGGACCGTCCCTTTGCGCTCGAATTCTGAACGAAAAATCGGCTTTTTTTCTTCAAACAAGAAGAGTTGTGATTGATAATATATAAAATTTCATCCTTAACTTTTTTGTTGTGAAAAGGTTTACAGAAAGATCTGGCGTAAAATGCTTATTATTACCATAAAGATGGGTGCGAAGCGCATAGTAAAACTTTATTTTTGAGAGTTCATGTCGATAGAGATAAAGCAAGAATGGTTGAGCAAAGATTTTCTATTGATTTCCAATTATCCATTAGTTTCACACTCTCTTATCCAGGATTAGTAAATTAAAGGATTTGTGTAAATTATCTGAGCTGGAGACCCATAATCTCAATATCCACTGTGGGCATTTTTATTTTGAGAATTAATTCTTTATCTCATCATTCCATTCTGGTAGTTCTTTTGCATTGGAACCTCCTCTGAATTACTTTTGCAGATTAGCTCTCAATATAATATGTATCTAATTCAGGAACTAGAGATGTAATTTAAAGTAATTTTCCAATTAAAGAGTGGCATGTCCGATTCACAATAGTACCCTTCATTAGAATATAAAAAAGATTAAAAGGGATCGTAGTTGTAGTTTCATGTGACTCTCCATATTTCACAATACCACCCATATTTAACCTTAATCTGAACAATCTGATCAATAATGTGGACGATAAAAGTTTTTCCGTATCAAAAATAATTATTTTAAATTTTGGGTTTTCTGTTAAAATAACTAGCGGATGTCTGCTGCAGAAAGAATGGAGGAAGTTGTCAGAATGAAGTGTTTCGAGCTATAAAAACGACAATATCGTCCACATTAGTGATCAGATTGATCAGATTAAGGTTAAATATGGGTGGTATTGTGAAATACGGAGAGTCACATGAAACTACAACTACGATCCCTTTTAATCTTTTTTATATTCTAAACATGATGTGATCAATAAAGAAATTGTCATTTTTCAAAAAAAGCTTTCGAGCAGTTAAAGTTTTGAAAATAGTGTTTTCAGTTTCTGAGACATTTTTAAAATTTAAAGCACTAAAGCAGGGGTCAATATAATTCCTTTTTCAATCCCATTTGGGATTGACAAATTTGAAAGAAATGGGGGCAAATTCTTTAATTGGGGGCAAATTTTTTTTATATGATAATTAAAAATAAAATTGGGAGCATTTTTTTTAGAAATTGGGGGCATTTTTTTCAAATTGGGGGCAAATGTGTTAGTGGAATTTGAAAAAAAAATTTTAACTGGGGGCATTTTTTTTTTAAATTGGGGGCATTTTATTTAAAAATTGGGGGCAATGGGGCAAATGTGTTAGTGGAATTTGAAAAAAAAATTTTAATTGGGGGCATTTTTTTTAAAAATTGGGGCATTTTATTTAAAAATTGGGGGCAATGGGGCAAATGTGTTAGTGGAATTTGAAAAAAAAATTTTAATTGGGGGCATTTTTTTTAAAAATTGGGGTCATTTTATGTAAAAATGGGGGGCAATGGGGCAAATGTGTTAGTGGAATTTGAAAAAAAAATTTTAATTGGGGGCATTTTTTTTAAAAATGGGGGCATTTTATTTAAAAATTGGGGGCAATGGGGCAAATGTGTGAGTGGAATTTGAAAAAAAAATTTTAATTGGGGGCATTTTTTTTAAAAATTGGGGGCAAAAAATTATTTTGGGATCGAGAAAATCAGCTTTTTTGGGAATTATATTGACCCCTGCACTGAAGTCGTCAAAACATGGGAAAACATTTTGTTGTATACAATGAAAATTTACAATTTGAATACTAAAAAATGCGCAAATTCAGTTATTTCATTTGAGCCATATTCCAATATGGTGTTTTCTAAAGAAGCCAATATTATACAGCAAAACGTTCATATTTTGATTACTCAAATATTTTTATAGATTGGACAAAGGAAATGAGTCTTTGCCACAAACTCGGATTTTTAAATCCCAATTTCTTTAAAACCAAATGTTGTAGACCACAGATATTTCAAATTATGAATTCTGGTGGATCAAACAATGTAAGTTTGAAATATGAAAGGTATGCATCATCTGGTTGTTGAGATTTAGGTATTATAAAATTGGGATTTGTGGCAAAAACTCAATTCCTTTCCAAACAACAACAAAGTTACAGCAAATTGAAAATTAGCAAGATATCATACATATTCTGACGGTTTTGTATATATTTGTATTGTTAAGGTTGGTATAGATGAGGAGCCCTGTAATGGTTCAATGTGTAACAGTGAAGTAATATCTCCTAGTTTCTTCGGGCGTCCTTTTAGTGCAGGAGCACTCCAACAGAGCAGGTCAGATATAACAAATTATTAAGTACTAGCTGGAGTGCCCGGCGTTTCCCGTGAAAAAATCTAATTTAAGAAAAAACGATTTAAAAAATTTAGCCTATGTTACCCCCCTGTACTCAAGAGTTCCCTCAAAAAATTTCAGCCCATTTGGTCCAGCAGTTTGACCATTTATTATAGCTAACATACAAACAAATATATATATGAAGAGCTTAATTATATATAGATAAAAAGGGTGTGTAAGCGTTATTTTAAGTGCATTGAACCCCAAATTGAAAATAATCAGTTTTCAAAATTTTAACAAAACTTTTAGGGAAACCTTTTTGAATCGAGAATTGCCATGTTTGCATCGAGGGTCCCTTGAAATTACTCTTTTAAACTTGAAAAACATGATTAATCATATAGATTTCAAGGGTACAATTGTGAATCTGGTATTATCATCTTTGCATGAAGGTTTACTTGAAATTAGGTTTACAGTCGAGTCCCTTAAAGATATACATTGGTGAAAAGTCATAAAAATAAAGTTGTTTTCCGAAAATTGTTATTTAGTTGATAATATTTCGCTAATTGTAATATAATACATATAGAGAAAACAAGCATGTCTCTCTTTTACAATTTTCGTTTGATATTTATATTTCTTTCTTATTCCTCAATATGTTAATTTAATCAAATACAGTATTGGAAAATCGACTAGATTCTAAAGACAATAATGTTCTGAGATGTTAACATGTTATTAATGCATGTATGTATGTACAATGAATGTATGTATGTACAATGAATGTATGTATGTACAATGAATGTATGTATGTACAATGAATGTATGTATGTACAAAGAATATATGTATGTACAATGAATGTATGTATGTACAATGAAAGCATACATGTACAGTGAATGTATGTATATACAATAGGTGTATGGGTGAATGTATGTATGTACTCTGAATGTATGTATGTACAATGAATGTATGTATGTACAATGAATGTATGTATGTACAATGAATGTATGTATATAAATAATAAATAAATAAATAAATAAATAAATAAATAAATAAATGTACATATGTACAATGAATGAATGTATTTACAATTTTATTTCTCTTCTAATATACTTTTTTATCCTGATTTTTAAACCAGGTGTCAACGAACCTTTTAAATTCTGCCAAGGAATTGAGTTTTGCCATAAACAAAGTTTTTAATTTCTACATATATCTTTGCAATATCTTAGAACACGATAGTTTGCAATGTGTGATCGAAATTGCAAGGTTTAATGCATATTTTCTAAATAGAAATGTTTATTTGAAAATTGCAATCTTATATATAAACATATTTGAAAATTGCGATATTTAATATTTGCAATGTTTTAAATATGTTTAAAAAACTGCAATACACATTTTTCAACTTGCAATGTTGTATTTATATTTGAAAACTGAAATGTTTAATATATATTGGAAAAAGTGTTTAATATTCTAAATCCATTTCAACCATCTTCGTATTTTATAGTATATCCTAGGACCTTCTTAATATTCCCACCCCGTGTATTCTATTTTCAAATTTGTCTGAATATTTATAATTCTAAAGCTGGGTTAAATACCCAATGAGAATAGAAGTCGGTAGAAGAGGTTGGGACCGGGGGAGGGGGGGGAAGGTTTGTTTAGATTTTTTTGTAAATGATAACAAAAATTTTAAACAAGGCCCAGTAACGGAGAAAGGTTAGAGTAACAATAAATTTATGAAGCCAGTCCTGAATAATGACTGTTATTTAATATGACAGAAGAAGTAATTTCATTTAGGAGACCCTAACATTTAAAAAGAGGGACAAGTTCGATTACCCTTAAACACCTTTATTTGATCAATAATGTCTAGGATATCGTCGTTTTTCTGTCTTTGTATAATTCTGACAATGAACTCCATTGTTTCTGTAAGCAGACATCCGCAAGACACTCTTTAATAAAAGCCCACAATTGATTAAAAACTTTTATGTTTCCTTTTTCAATCACGCAATAAGTGAAATCATATCTAAGATATACGACATTGGATTGCAAAGATTAAGGATAATGAGAAAATCAGAGTTTTTGACAAAGACAATTTTCTTTGGTCCTAACTACCTGAAAACCTCACTTCCTAAAAGAACTGAATTGAAAATTATAGTATTTACTGGTCGAGAACAAAGGAAAACTAAGTAAAAAAGCCTCTTTATAAATGGTAAGGTTGAGTTTTGGTTCACAAACATTTGAAGATAACTTTCCAACTACAAACGTGATTCAAATATACTCATATTTAGTTTTTGACCATTTGAACTACGTAGTTAAAGTGCATTTATATTTCGTTCAGAGTGCAATTAATTTTAATTAAATTTTTATAGTTTCTTTCAAGGAAATTTTTTAGTTTAAGAGCTCATGGGTTGTGAACATATTTTGCATGCATTGGAAAGTTTTTTTGCTTCATATGTTTTCAATTTGAAATTACAAAAGATGTTCCGCAGTCCCCCAGATTGTTTTTATGTTTAAACACAATAAGGAATCTCCTTCAGTCAACTGTTTATTTTTTTAAATATATAATTCTAAGCCATCATGAAAAACGTCAAATTTCGCGGATTCTTCTTTTTTCATTGAGGGGTTTCAAATTATTTTAGAAAATCAAATAATTTTTTAGGAAATCTTTCAAAAAGTTTGATTATCAATAAACTTTCCGTGCCGATCCAAAAAAAACAGTCATTAGAGGTCGTAAGAGGTCACTAGAAGGTCAAACACTGGATTTGTTGCTGCTACTGTATTCCCTGGGATCCTAGCTTTCGTTTGATGTGCATAAAGCCATGGTTGAAATATTTTCTATTTGTGGAGGTCATTAGAAGTCATTAGAAGTCATTAAAATTCAAATTCAGGAATTTCAATCACTAATTAGGCGTGTAGCCAACAAATTGGAAGATTTGAACCAAAATTGAAGGCAGGCTCCCCTCCCTTACATCAAATAGGACATCTCCACCATCCCCTTTCTGCAATTTACACAAATCCAAATGATTTTCAGTGAACTATTCTAAAATTTGCTTTAAAAATGCCACTGATAATCATGCTAATATAGCTATAGTCCAATACATTTTATTTTCTACCTAGCCGCCAACATATTATTACAAAATCTGATTTGTTTGGCAAACTACCACAGCATACTTTCAACTTAAAGAGAGAGTCGTTGTAGTTTCACGTGACCTTTCATTTAAAGAGGAGCAAGTCAAAATACCCATCTGCAAATATCCTCAATAATGTTAAAGTTATTGTCGCTTCTTTCTTAGCTTGAAAAGTGTTTAATCATTTTAATTATCTCCAGTGTTTCTGTAGCAAAAAATCCGCAAAAAAGTGTAATAGTGCCGGATTGGGGCAAGATGCCAGTTGATAAAATATAGACGCTTCATCTTTTTAGAATTCAAAGAAAGTTGACATTTTAAAGGACAAAACAAAATTTATATCTTTTAGTGAAATTTTATATTTATTGGACAACCAGCTAGCTTGGAAGCTATACTTTCTCAACAAATGTCAACCCACTTGGCTTAGATTTCTTAAGCCAAGCTATAAACATTTCTGGAGTTATAACAAAATTAGAGGCTGAAAGATGTATGTCTTGAGGGGGGTAACTTTGGGAGGAGAAAATAGTGGGGGGAATGTTTTCATTTGTTTGAAAAAGCTTGCAGCCCTAACTGTTTAGCGTACACTTTTTTGAGGTTTTCCTTAAATTTGAATATTTGGTTTTTGAGGTTGTGGTGTTCTTGCCAAAGGGGATTTCCACCATCAGGTTGCAAAAATATAGGAATTTTTCAAGAGTTTAACGATCATAAATTGTTTCATTAGATTATTTTATATAAAATGTTCAATATAGAACATCATCATTGACAAAAAACCCGGATGTATTGATGTGCTGTGTAAGTAAAATTGTCTACATTATGCTTTTTATTTTTGATGTGTGGTAATTTATCTTTTTAGGATATGATAGTTTGCTGATAAACATGTTTACACTAAAATACATAATATATCGGATAGAGAGGACCCCTCCCCCGGCCCCACCAACCACTTTCATTCAATCACTTTACTAATATTAGGGAAGTTGTAGCTTACACTGCAGGGTGACCCAAAAAATGAGTATAGTCATTATAGAAAAAGGATTAAGATGGCTGAAAAACGCTAATCCCTGTTTTTTTTGGGTCACCCTGTACAGTGTGAGTAATAAAAGCAGGATTGGAGCCTTTTCAAAACATTTAAAGATTCTTAACCTTCGATCTGAAATGAATATTTTAAAATTGCAATAGGAGACCCGATTCAAAGACGTCTCATTCACAATGGAGCCCTTAATAATCTAGCTTTGTCATGTTTGTATAAAAAGCCTTTTTTTTGCAAAATAATCTATATAATAAAACAAGACATACGTATGTGTGTGTGTGTGTATGTGTTGTCTATAGCCAGCCAAACGGCCGGACCAATTGGGCTAAAAATTATTGTGGACACGCATGGGTGTCCGGGGAGTGGTATATGCTAAAAAAATTAGATTTTTTTTCATTATTTTTTTCACGGGCCCTTCCGCTAGTCAAATATATTACAAGAAACAATAGTCAAGAAGGATATGAAAAGCACATTTTCATGTAAATTAACAAGTAATTTTAACCAAGAAGCAAATAAAAATTTAAGAAAAAAAATTGTTAATGACTTTTTTTCTGTAACTTTAATAGGTATATTAGATATTTTTTGTTTAAAAGGATTTTAATATCAGCAAAATGTGTTGGGTTGAATTTGATTACCCGTCAGAAAGGATATTGAGATTGGTCTCTGTAAGGATGTACTTAATGAAAAACGTAGAGACCAATCTTAATATCCTTTCTGACAGAGAAATCAAGACACACACTTAAATATTCTCCGTTCCAAACTGATATTCATCTTTTAGTGCATATTTCTATTTGGTACAGATTAATTGATTTTATATTTCTCATTCTGTTTTGTATTTGTTGTTTAACATAAACCTTTTATTTTTTGTCTTAAGCAAATTTTACTAATTTATTTCAACATAGATATGATTTTTTTCAAAAAAAAGCTTTTATACCTACTGAGCTTTGATGCAGCAAAGACCGTTAAGGAAATTGGCAGAATTTTCTCATTTTAAATTTAGAGACGTTCCCTGACTGTTTTCAAGAAAACTGTTTTGATTGTTTCTTATTTCTAGGTGGAATCCATTCAAGAAAACTGTTTTGATTGTTTCTTATTTCTAGGTGGAATCCATTCAAGAAAACTGTTTTGATTGTTTCTTATGTCTTGGTGGAATCCATTCAAGAAAACTGTTTTAATTGTTTCTTATTTCTAGATGGAATCCATTCAAGTAAACTGTTTTAATTGTTTCTTATTTCTAGGTGGAATCCATCCAAGAAACCCGTTTAATTGTTTTTTAATTTCTAGGTGGAAACCATCCAAGAAAACTGTTTTGATTGTTTCTTATTTCTAGGTGGAATCCATCCAAGAAAACTGTTTTGATTGTTTCTTATTTCTACGTGGAAACCATCCAAGAAAACTGTTTTGATTGTTTCTTATTTCTAGGTGGAATCCATCCAAGAAAACTGTTTTGATTGTTTCTTATTTCTAGGTGGAATCCATTCAAGAAAAAATCTGGTATCTTGGGGGTCATTCATGCTCAGTCCAAGCGGAACAGGGTCGTCTCAAAACATGGCAAACTAAACACCTTCAGAAGAGCAGAAGAAAACGAAGAACAGCACAGGTAAATTAAGTGCTTAGGATACGGCTTCCTTTATCCGGATCCGGCTCCCTGTAACCGGATCCGTAAAAATTAACGGAACTACAAATTCGGATCCATGTTGGTAGTAAAGTAATAGCAAAAAAATATTTTTTTTACTAGATTAAATTCAAAATATGAAATGAAATGGATCCTCAGCACTTATATTCAAAAATGTATATTTTAAATACTCATTTGTAGGACAAGAAATTTATGTATTTAAATAAAGTAGTTGCAAAAAGGTTTTGTAATAAAAGCTAAAATGTTAAATAAGCTGATGAGTACTAAGCAACTTTTTTTCTTTAACATTTTGTAGAAAGCCAACCTTGTAATGTATATTGTATAGTGCATTTGTTGTGTTGAAAAGCCAGTTTTTATTCTAATGTAACAGGTTTGATATAAAAAACATTTATTATTATTTGATTAATGCTTCTACACTACACGGCAAACAAATGCATAATATACATTGTTTTTCAATATTTTGCACCATCTGACATTTATTGAGTAAATAACATATTGTAGTATCTGTTATTTATGTAACAAACAACTGGTTGCACTTTATATTTAATATGTATATGTTGCACTTTTTTCTTTTTATGTAACACTAACTAGTGCCCGGCGTTTCCCGTGGAATAAAAAAATTTGAAGAAGAAAAATTTTTTAGTTTATGTCAACCCCAGGCTACCCATGAGTGTCCACAAAAAATGTCAGCCCATTCGGTCCAGCTGTTCGGCCGGCCAGAAGGAACACATATATATGAATGCCTTGTTTTATCATATAGATATATATGTTGCGCTTTTTTTCTTTGTATGTATTATATACAGATTTTGCACTTTTTTCTTTGTATTTAATATGTATATGATTCCACTTTTTTTATATGTAATATTTATGTATGAAGACTTTTCAAAGTTAATTGTATCTTTTAATTGTTTAATCATGTTCACGTATGATAGAAATTGTATGTTAGAAATTTTAAGTATTTTTAAAACTTAAGTTTTAACATATATCTACACTTTACACAGGCTGGGGTTTGTTTCCTCCTATAAATTGCAGTACACTTTTTGTGTAAGCACGTACATATCTTCCTTAATTTGTTTTATATGAAGCGCACAAAGTTGAGAGTTAGAATTACTGTACAAACACGGTGTAGAAAGAAATGGAGCTAGAATCGACCCATTCCGCCAAATAGATTCTAGTACAATAGATGAAAAAATTGTCAATAATAGTGATAATTTTAGAAAAAAGTGCGTATCATACAGTAAAATAAGTGCAATTGTATTTGTTCTTTTTTTCTGGTTTTACACTTTTTTATTTAATCTTGGGAAACATGTCAACCAATTTGAGAAAATTCCGTTTTTCTTGTTATATTGACACTTGTGACGTAGTGAATAATTGATCCATTTCTCTGTTGCCACCTATTGTACTTAATAATCTATTTGGATTCCGCCTCATTTTATGATTTAATACATATTTGCAGACGGTTGTCTATTTCAAAAAGAATTTTTCAAATGCCGTCTTTTTGGATAAATTTTGACAGTTTTACTTTCCTAAACTATAAAATGTACAAACTCCGTGTACATGAATAATGCCATGTGATCTTGCCAGGCTACATTTGTTACATAGTTCGTGCCATGGGTTCACTTTACACTGGGTTCAGACAGAATACTACGACAGGATGCATATACAGTACGTATTGTGCCGGCTTGGATTATTGGGTGAAGAACAACGAAGATATATTTTGTTTTAAAAAATAGGAACATAAAAGTTATGTCTTTAAAATGTTTTATTTGATGAAGTAAAAAATCATTTGATAAAAAGACGACCTTTAATGTTCTTTATCTCAAAATGGAGGACCGTCTTTAAAACATGAATTAAATTGTATGATGTGACGGTAAGGGTCAAGTCCACCTCCACGTCTTCCTGCTCCAAGGGTACAATATCGGTAAAGTGTGGAACATAAACTATTTTATCCTGATTTAAGTGAGACCTGGAAAAAGATGAAAGATAGAAAAGCACTGTTGACCTTAAACTTCAATTTAAGGTATTAAACACGCGACTTTTCCTTCATCATTAATTACTTCCAAAATAAATAAAATGTACATAAAAAAACTTAACTGTACATAGGTACGAAGTCGTATTTCATTTAGTAGATTTTAAACACTATTAAAATTATAAAGCAAAATTTTTCATACACTGTTAGAAAAAACTTTAAAATTTTGCTCTTAATATCGAACAAGCCAGAAGAATTTCGAAAAGACAGATATTTTGTTAGAATTTACAAACATAATGACAGAGTTTTAAAAGTTTTTGAGATATCCCTAAAATTATGTTCAAAATTTTTAACAAATGCGCGAAATTTCGAAACTTCTTTGGTGAGTTGAAGCTTTTTTTCAGTTTTTATTCTTTTCAAAAGAAGATTATTTTTATCATCTTTAGATTTTATTACATACAACTTTTCTTTAAACATAGAGTCTGCAAATGGCAACTTTCCATTTCAGATAAGTTTTTTTTAAATTTTATAACCTCATATAATGAAAGAAATATAAAAAGATAGAGATGAAAATTGCATTACAAATTTTTTAAGTTAAAACAAAATTGTTGTTTGAAATTTCTTCAACGAGGAAATGAAAGGGACTGTAAGCGTAATTTGAAGTGACCCTCCAGGAAAGGGGGGGAATGCCTAAATTTCAATGGTACCATTAAGACCGTAGACTGATCAATGATCGAGGGCAGAAAAAAACGGGAGTGTACATAACACAGCTGACATTATACATATCCTCGAAATCCAGAATATGCCCGGTTTTCAAAATTCGATGCAAATATTTATTTCTATGCGGGTAGAGTGTAAATATTAATATTGTTTATATATAAAACATCTAGACAGCTTGAAGACAATTGTTCAATAAGTCTGATATCCATAATCAATTAACAATTAAAAGGGTACTGTTGTGAATCATGTTTCTAATTGTATTTCTCCCAGAAATTGACGTACACTTTTTATGCGCACGTCGTTCATATCTACGTATCTCTACACATCACATGTAAAGTTAATCAGTTAAATGTTACTGTTGTGCATCGGACATGTCACTCTACATTTGGAGGGTCACTTGAAATCACGCATACACTCAGTTTTTTCTTCAATACCACAAAATTTTAGATTTGGGTTGGTTATTCTTTTTTTTAGCAGAGAAGTTTGTTCTTGTTTATAATAAAACGCTTGACATTAAAAACAAATTTGAAAATTGTAAATTGCCTTTTTAATTTTTCCATTTTTCATATTTTGATAAAATCATAAAAAAATACATTCAATTTGAAAAAAAAATTACTCCTTTGGTAAGAGGTTCGGCACCCTTCCTGGGGTTTGAATATTAAAATGTAATTTATGTATAAAACAAATTTAAAAGTTTGACATGAAATTATAATATTCAAAAGTGGCCTAAAAATATTTAAACTATGATTGACGAATATAAAAAACTTTACAAAAATATACGTATTAAAGGACTGAAAAACATCTGTGTATAAAGGGTTTATGTTACAGGGTGTCCCAATAAAAATGGGAATTCAGAGACAACTTAAAACTCGTCTTTGATTTCTAATAGTTGATAAATGTGGTTTTCCTTCGCTAGCCGTATCTTTAACTATAAATATACTTTCCTTGCCTTTCTGTCAGTTTGTATCCAATAAACGTCAAAACTGCTGAACCGATTAGTTACAATTTCTTTGTGAGAACTCACATAACGGTCAAATTGAAAAAATTTATATTTTAGAGCAGTTAGTTTAATATAATGCAGTTTGGACAAATTATTTTATATCTCCATCAATCTTTAAGTTGCAAAACATTTTGGAAATCCCGAGGCTTGCAGTTTTCGGTGTTACTGTCTCAATTTGAATACCACGTTAAAATGGTGTTTACGAAATAATGCTGCGTTGATGAAAGACGGTATTAAAGTCTGAATTCCCATGTATATTCGGTGAACCCTGAAAGTTCTATTTCCTTCTGCGGTTTTAGTGTGCTTAGTTTAGCATTAAATGTAATGGGATTAAAAGGAGNAGAGTGTCCCACGAAACATGACAGTAGCAAGACTATTTGAAAGTGGTCTTTGATCTTTGAATTTATTTGATACATTAACCTTCTTTCACATGTATAATTCTTGAAACCATAACCACAAAATTATCCTAGTCCTGGGATTTCCAATATGTAGTCTGCCTTTTTTTGTGTTGTCATTACGAGAGATATTGAGAATACCGTAAAATAGTTCAAATTGAAACTGTCATGTTTCGTGGGACACCCAGATAGAAAATCTTATGTAAAAAACAAAATAAACTATATCAATGAATTCTAAACTTAAAAGCCCTAAAAGCATGATAAAATCCCTTTTATTGAACCTATTCTAAGCAGTATCAAGCTACAGTATAGGGTGCCAGCATGCAAAGTGAAGATAGTTTTAATTTAATTAATATTAATATCATATATTTTAGATACATTGTAAAAGATAGGTTAAGGATATATAAAATCTAAGAATTTTTAAACATTTTACATGTACAGCATGATAACACATTTTCTAAGAGATTATTATTAAATAACCAGCTTTACAGGGAATATAATCGTGGATTTTCCAATATAGATAAGTAGTAAATAAGTTTTATGGTCTAAAAAGTTATTTAAAATTGATGTAAGTAAGGTCAAAATTATTTAACCTCAAAAGACAAAAGATTGATAAGTATAAAATCTTTTTCATTTCATCTTTTATTTGCTTTTAGGATTTAAAAATTGGTAAAATTGCAAATTTTCTTGAAAACCTTTTCTATCCATGTTGGGATATTTTTGTCTGATAAAGTTTGTGAAGGGGTGGGGGGTTAATACATGTCAATACTAGTCCAACGTGCTTGTCAAGTAATCTCATTTTTGAAAATTTGTATTTTTGATATTTTCTTCGCTAATAGGTTAATATTAGGTTAATATTAGGTTAATATTAGGTTAATATTAGGTTAATATTAGGTTAATATTAGGTTAATATTAGGTTGGATATTTTGCATGAATCTCAACCTTAACCTATATCTTATTCACAGCTGCTAATTTTAAACCTATTCTCTTATCCCATGCACCTTGCCCATGTTGTACTGTATGCAAGCAGAGCTGACAACTTTAGAATTGTGGATATCGAGATCAATGCTTGATCTCCTCTTTTAATCTCAAGATTAGTTTAATCTCTAGTGTGTACTGTGTATCCAAACAAGTGCATACAATTTAACCAAACAATAGAGCGTTTGGAGAAACCCGAAGAGCCAATCAGAAGCTGAGAAATTTTGTAATTTAGAAATGAGAAAACTCTCATTGATCAGAGCTGAAAATTTTAGAATGTGATATCCTTAATCCCGATCGGTTAATTGATCGGGAGATTAATAAAAAGAGGAAAACAAGCATTATGTAATCTTAAGATTAAGAAAAAGAGTGGATCAAGCATTAATCCCGATATCCACCATATCCACCATTCAAAAGTTCCCAGCTCAGAACAAATTAGAGGTACTAAAAAGAGAGAAAAAACGGATTAAGCATAAGTCAAAAGTTTCCACAGTTTGTCTTTATATTTCAGCAATATTTAAACTTAAAGAGCTGTTCTCAATTTTAAACGCATCTGCCGAAAAAAAAAATTATGCATAGTATGTCAAATTGTGGTATATAAGCATGTTTTATGTTTAATTAAACGGGAATGTATAAGACGCAATTTCGAGTAACCCTCCAACTAAAGAGAGTGACAAAACTTAGATTCAGTATAAAAGTTAAACATTTTTCAGAATGGAAAAATTACTCTAAATTCGACATTATTGACTAAATGAGGTCTGTTGTAAATCAGATATGTCTATCTTAAAATGTGAAAAAAATAACATAACTTCCACCTAAATAATCACAGTAATGTCATATAAATTACTATAACAGTTTTTTAAAAGATTTTTTCGAGTTGTTACTTAAATCAATTAGAAACTTGTCGGAGAATTTGAGTCAAAAAAATGTTGTTCAATTAAAATTGCTCGACTGTCTCACAGAAGAAGTTTAGTTCAACCGACCGTACCTAGTTAAGCTACTTCTTACAAATTCATAAATACGTATTTTTTTTTGCGTTATTATACATTTTTATAAAAATCTGTTCATATTTGAATACTTAAAGTACTAAAATCAACCAAAAAACGTTTTGTACAGAAATTTGGGTTTAGGTCAAGGTGAAACATAAAGTATTTCTGAAAATAGTTTATATTCAGAAAGGATATCACAGTATTTAAAAATATGTATCCAAAGTATCTGAAAATGTATTTTAGATACCTGAAAGTATTTATCTAGGTACCTAAAAGTATTTTACCTAGGTACAAGTATATATCAAGGTACCTAAAAGTATTTTATCTAGGTACCTGAAAGTATATATCTAAGTACCCGAAAGTATATAAATCTAGGTAACTGAAAGTATATATTTTAGGTACCTGAATGTATATATCTAGGTACCTGAAAGTTTATATTTTAGGTACCTCAAAGTATATATCTTGGTACCTGAAATTAGATATACCTATGTACCTGAAAGTATATATATCAAGGTACCTAAAAGTATATATCTAGGTACCTGAAGGTATATATCTAGGTACCTGAAAGTATATATCTAGGTACCTGAAGGTATATATCTAGGTACCTAAAAATGTTTTATCTAGGTACCTGAAAGTATTTTATCTAGGTACCTGAAAGTATATATCTAGGTACCTGAAGGTATATATCTAGGTACCAGAAAGAATATATACCTAGGTATCTGAAAGCATAATATACTTAGGTACCTGAAAGTTAATATCTAGGTACCTGAAAGATTTTTTTACCTCTATGATTGACCTTCCCTGGTCCTGGACACTATTCAGCTTCGCCGCCTCCTTCTTCTTCTCATGGTTTCTCTTTGCAGTTGTCTGGTATATCCTGGTGCTAATACATGGTAATCTTTATATATATTTTTTCCTTGTATCTCTCACGGTGGACTAAGGTCAACTTAAATTGAAATCGTACTGACCACTTTGTACAACTTGGTTAGAACTTTAATAGCGTGACCATACTTTAACAGTACCCGGCCTGTCATAGAACTATTTGACCAACCCCACTTGCTTAATTTAGTGTGGTCTGAGTGTTTTTCCTGAAAGCTTATTTCATTAGAAAATAAGAATTCGAGTCCATCTATACGTTGGTTGAATCAGGGACTGACTTTAATGAATAAAAGAGGTTTTTGACCTACGTTGAGATGGTTCAACCACGTATTTGTTATGGCTTGATCAACATCTTACAGTTCTTAAATTTTAACTACCCTTGGCCAATATATTGATGAACCAGATATTTGTAGCGCTCTGATTGGTTGGAATAATGGCAAATTATTTTTATAAGTTGAATTCACATTAGTGGTTGTTTAAAATATTCAGCGACCTCTCTCAAATTAATTAAACTTGGTGTCAGAGTCCAAATATTAGGCTCGCCCAGTACGGTTAAGCCCAGGTTTACATTCAGGAGTGTATAAAGCTGAGTGTATAAAGGCTTGGTTTTATAACAGATGTCCATATATATACAAGAATATAGATACACCATGAACTCGTCATTTGAAAAGGTCGTTTTAAACGTTTTACTTCTCAGGGTCAATCTGTAGAGTATTTTTAACTAATTTATTTAAAGAAGTTTAATAAAAACTAGGCTTCTCCCATTAACTATTTTAGCTTTTAACCGTTAACAGGCTGGGCCGGCCCTAAAATATATATATATAGTTCTTTTTTTTCTAAGCACTCTCATTTTGTCACTATCACTGTGAAATTTTGTGACTTTTAATGAATAGTAACGTAAAAGTCGGGCAGTATAAAAATATCAGCAATATAAAAAAGAATTTAAAAAATGTAACTACTATAAACCCATGCAAATATTTTTTATTTGTTGTTTTATCCCAAAATATTTCAGGAGACCTTGTCCCATTAGAAGAGAGAGACCCAGAACACAAGGAATCCTATATAAATTATTATATATAACGAAATATTTATATAATTATTTTTATCTAAAGAAATTGAGTCATTTCCACAAACTCTGATTAAAAAATTTGTGTAGTAATCTCTATTTGCTTGGCTAATTTGCCTCAAATTTTTGATGGGGAACTCGGTTGAACCACGGGGATGTTCTTTGCTTGGTTTATCAACTATATGTTAAGTGAGTTAACTTGTATAGCAAAAGTTTCAATTCCAGACAAACCTGGGTTCCAAAGCTATATATTTAATATGATGTAAAGTTAATACAAAAAACACTAAAAATATATTTAAACGAGGAATTTAAAAAGTTCTAGGTCGTCTTTAGAGTCTTATGCTTTTTGGGTGAGCCTGTCTGTTCTTTCTAATCCCTCTATTAGCTATAATATGGCCGAAGTACTGAAGTATAACGGATCTTTATCAAATTTGGTCAATATATTTCCCTTCCCCTTCCCCCTGCCATCTGAACCCCTCCCCCCCCTAACACTCAGGATAACCTAATTAAGAATGTACCTTTCTAATTATATCTAATCCTAGCTGAGGTGCCCGGTGTTGCCCGTGGAAAAAAATAGATATCAAGCAAGAGGGTCTGAATATTTAAGTACATGTATATATTGTGAATCTTATATGCATGGATGTTACCTGCAGCTGGCTCAATTGATAGATTTAGCTCAAGTTAATTGCAAATTAGATTAACATTTGACAGGTTTTTAATTCTAGAGCTATTGAGAAGAACAAAAATGTTTTGTATTTAAATAAATCTATAAATGTGCAATTTCCCAAGCGGGAACATCCCAACTCTGGCTTTGCCGCTGTGCTTGGCTCCCTAACCCCTGCGGCACCTCAGAAGGCTTGACCAAATCTTTGGGAAGTTACCGCTTGGGAAATGAACATTTGGGAAGTTGCCTCTTGGAAAGTCGCCCTTAGGGAAATACTTTTGGGAAAATACCATATCTATATTTGTATGTTTATTTATTTTTATATTTTTAATAAATAATAATTAACAATAATAAACAATAATAAATAATAATAAGCAAAAATAAACAACAATAAACAATAATAAACAATAATAAACAATAATAAACAATAATAAACAATATTAAACTTAATAAACTATAAGAAACAATAAGAAACAAAAATAAACTATAAGAAACAATAATAACTATAATAGACTATAATATACAATAATACACAATGAAAAAAAATAATAAACAATATTTAACAATATTGAACGACTATTTCTGAGAAAAACGATAGTTTTTCGTACAATGAACAATAATTTCGAAAAAACTACTTTTTTTAAACGAACAAAATGGTGTTTTTACGCAAGACAATAAAACAAAATAAAAAAAGAGAACAGGCCCATTTCTATTTGTATATTGTTAAAAAAAAAGAAAAGAAAAAGAGAAATGTTTCTTGATTTATGTTTTATTCTAAACTTGTGTTTAATTTCAACAATTATTCAAATTATAAACTTTATTATAATTTTGTTTGTTTAAAAGGAATAGAATTTAATGAAATTAACCTTTATACTTTCGTTTGAAAGTTGAATATGCTTACACTGCCAAAATTTTGTCTTCATGATAATTATTTACAACTTTAAGTTATGGAAATTTGATTTTTCCAAGAGTTGCCAACAAAACATCCAGAGCTATAGTGAGGGATGTTTTCTAGACAAAATTGGTTGATATGAGAACCCATCTTTACATAAATTTTTTGATTTTCTGAAAAAGCAGTTCTACACAATTTTATCGTCTTTTGAGATGAAAATGCCAAGCTTTTTATGAAAACTTCGCATAAAACTACCTTAATTTACTAATTGTTGCTGATGAGGAATTCATGGGGTTGAAAATGTTGGTCAAAGATGATAAAATAAAAGTTTGTTCTCACTGCACGGGCAGCCGTAGTACATTTGAATTTCTGAGCCGGGTCAACCTTTCCGGTCCCAGTTTGTACTGTTTCGCTCGGACATTGGGTAAATAAAGCAAAAATTCAATAGGACTAGCCAGTGCAACAAGGTTGACGCGGTCAGAGTTTAGGTTAAATTTACTTTTACTTAAGGTTCAGTGGTGCGTGACTGTGAGGATTTGTTGTTTTTAATACTTTATATTTTTATTTATCTATATCAGTCTTGTGTCAGTTGCTGAAACAAAAGCTGGAGAGTAAATCTAATAATATATAAGAGAGAATATAAAAGTAAAATTTACTCTTTTCATTATTTATAAGAATCTGAATTTAACGGGACTGTAAAGGAAAAATGAAATGGGGTATCAAAAAGGAAAAATAATTTAATTCAAATAATAATAGTTTTTCAGGCTTCTCTGTGATATCGTCGTTTTCAGATTGGTTGCGTATTTGCTGAATATGATCTGTTTAAACATATGATTTTTATACAAAATGTCAAAGATAAAAATTTTCGTACATATTTGACACAGTTTTATATCAATTTCTCAAGACAAGAACATCAGATAGAACTTATATAAGTCTCGATCAACTCTTGAAGTTCTTAGATTTCAGCCTATACCCCCTTTCATTTTTCCTTTACAGCCCCTTTAAGTAGCAAAATAAAATATTTTTATGTTACTAAATTTGAACAAAAACAGACAACAAATGTTTTTTTTAAATTCAAACATCCTAACAACAAATTTTATTCAGTAAATTTTGATTGTCTCAATTTGAAATCAAATTTTGCTTTGGAACGAAAACTTTTGACGACTTATCTCAACAGTAAGGAAAGTTAGACTTCAGTCTTTCATTATTAATTTCTGAGGCTTAAATTAAAAAGTTTATCATTCTCAATCCACATTTGAGATTTAATATATAGAAGGAAACATTGGGNAGCTTTATACTAGGGCGCATATTGTAGTATAGTTTTGAGTAGATATGATATGTTCATGAAATCAGTTCACTGGGAAATTAGTTTTGTGATCATATATTGTTTAAGAATCATTAGTAAAAGGAGGTTGAGAAATAAATACCACGTTACTAGGCTTTCATGAATTCGGTTCATAACACATTGGCGTAATTTCAAGTTACCCTACATACGAAGACGACAATGCCCAATATATAAATTCTAAAAGTTTAGACTGATCAAGTATAAAATAGAACTCAATGTTTTAGTTTTTAAAAACTAATTATTTTCCTTTGTGGTTTCTGTGCAAAAGTGACTTGCGTATTTCTTGCTTTTAGGAAAAACTGGAGAATTGAAATTGAAATTCGGAAAATGACGTTAGCCTCCACATTAAGATCAGATTAAGGTTTTAAATCAAACACTTGAAATTACGCTTACATTCCCTTCAGTTACAGTGTTTTTTTTACAATGTATATAGGAGTAAAGAAAAACAATGTTGTTTATTTATTTACTATTCTAGTTATGGTGTCCGGGCTACGACTGAACAATGTTCTGGTGCTCTTATAGTTATGTCCATCCAGGCAATCGTTGGAGTTGTCATTCAGGTAATCTCAGAAATATTCATCTTGGTATGTAACCCAGGAGTAGTCATTAAAGCAAATTATTCCAGGAGTAGATATCTAAGTTCTAGGATTAGTCATTAAGGTGAATAATTCTAGGAGTAGTCATTAGGGTAGAAATTTATTGTAGTAGTCAGTAGAATAAATATTTCTAGGAGTAGTCACTCGGTTAAGTTATTGAAATAGTAGTCAACAAACGTTAGATTAGCCTAGTCTGTGAAGTCTGTAGCTGTTTGAGTAGTTTGGATAACATGATATAGAAAATTTTATTTTACTTTAAAAACAAATGAACTGACGTTTTTTTGAGGAATATTAGCAAACTCGGCCTAGGAAAGACTAAAGGAGTCGAGTTTTTGCCACAAACTTTGATTTTCAAATCTCTATATCTTTGTAACCCAATGTCGTAGACATTAGATATTTCAAACTATAAATACTTATAGATAAACTAATCTAAGTTTGAAATATCAAAGGTTTACACCATCAGGTTGCAAAGATATTGAGATTAGAAGATTTGAGTTTGTGGCAAAAACTCAATTCCTTTGTTTACGTTTTTCCCAGAGACTGCAGTACACATTTAATCTAAACAAAAATAAGGTATATCAAGGCATTTTCGTTCAACTTTCAGTTGATTTTATTGAAAGATTTTTCAGGTTGTCATTGTAGTCTTATACAGTAAATTTAGTGCCTTTATTACTTAAAGGGACTGTGTACATAACTTTAAACGTCCCTGCATTTACAAATTGTCCCGTCCGATTCACTTTCGTACCCTTTAAACCGATTTTTGAGAACAATATTAATGACAATTTCCTTCAGCAAGTCAATTTTATAGACTAACTACAATTGAAAATAATTAATTTTTCGATACAAAAAAGATGATTTCACAATCATCCAAGATCAAAGTGCAGGAAACAGTTTTGAATAGGAAATACTTTTCTTGTAATTAAGGATCATTTGAAGTTCAGTCTACAGTCCCTTTAAGCTTGTCCCTTATTGTCTAGGCATGTATGGCTGGAATAGTATTTGCTAAGTTCACTAAACCCACAATGCGAGCAGAGACGATCTTGTTCAGCAAGAATGCCTTGATCACGCTCAGGAACGGTTCCTTGTTCTTGGTGTGCCGAATAGGGGATCTCAGGTTCGTACAATTGGATTAAAAAACAGTGGAATAGGAAGACGATTGAAAATGAAACACGGAAATTGTGTTCACCTCGGAAGGCCTAACCAAACCCTTCGGAAAAAAAGTTTTTAGGAAATACCTAACACCATACAAAATAGCTTTTATATCGTCTTCCTATTCCACAGTTATCGGGGAACACTTTACCACTTTGTTCTCTGACTGAAATATTTGTAAACATATTAATTTTTAATTCAACAACTAACTATTTTATGCCATTTATTTAAAAGCTTAAAATATGATATCTGTTTTTGTACTTAGGATACAGGATACAGGATACAGGATACAGGATACAGGATGCAGGATACAGGATACAGGATAGAGGATACAGGATACAGGATACAGGGTACAGGATACAGGATACAAGATACAGGATACAGGATACAGGATACAGGATTCAGGATACAGGATACACAGGATTGAAAATGCATAATACTGTTTAAATATTTAGACCCACCCATCTTCTAGAGTCTCACATATCTGGTCAGATGGTTAAAAAAGAAGTTACCGATGAGGGAGAGGTATTTTATACTTTTTATTAATTCTTATTTTAGATTTTTGAGTTTTGTCACAAATTCTAATCTTCTAATCCCTACATCTTTACAACTCAATTTGTCGTAGAATTTTGATATTTCAAACTATGAATTCTATTAGATCAAATTGTTTAAATTACACGTAGGGTTAGGTGTAAAAGTCTTATTTGTTTCATAAAGCCATATGAAATTTCATTGAAACTAACTAACTTTCTACGCTATTTAAGATATAGGACTAATAGTGCAAGATGTTGAACATTGTTAAACATGGGAAATAACTTGACTTGTAATGTCTTGTGTATCTCTGAATGTATAAAATTTCCTTTGTAAGAAATGTTCCAGCTTTGAAATTTCCTATCTCTAAAATATACTATATATATATTGTAATATTATTTCGCCTTAACTATAGATCAAATGTCCAATCTATCTATATATAAGAGATTACATCTATTAAAAATCATATTACCTAGATACTCCCAACTAAAAAATGTCCTTTTATCTAAAAGCTCCCATCTATAAAATGTCCCATTTTTCTAGGAGATCCCCTATCATCTAGAGAGAATGGAGTTTGGTACAGAACTGGATGGAACTCAAGATTTCTTCCAAATGTTTTGGCCCATCACCGTTTCTCACAAGGAATCCATCAATTTTATAAATTATTGAGAAAACTTGGATTGAAAGGAAGATAATATTATACTTAATCAAATATACACTAGATCTTTCTACTCACCACTCCACAGAGGGGGGGGGGAAACCACACAACTGTAGAGCTTCCAACCCGCAAATGACGTCACAAAAATGATTTGTGACAGGGTCAATTTGATCGTCCTTAGTGATGCGCGGCATGTACCGGTCTGATCCTATCCTATGCCAGCTGGGTTTCAACTTTGACGGCGCAGCCAGACTTTTTACAGTACCCAGCTTATCATCTATGGCCAATTTGACCTACCCTAACCCACTTTTAGCTTATTTCAGCTGTGTGGAATAGTTTTTTTTTGCTTTCAAATTATAATCCAAATAATTCAAATATTCAAAGAGTTCATGGCAGCTATCTTTAAATTTTATTTTAATTGGTAAGCATCAACATAGCAACTCACATCTTGATTTCATGGGGCAAGAATTTTAAGAAAAGTACGATCCTTGTACTTCCGGCCAGAGCACATAATATTAAAAGGTTTAAGTAAAAAGACCCTGAATGAGCGTGCTACCGCACCTCCATTATATAACATAATTTGCGGGTCGAAAGCTATACATGAGTGCGGGTTGCCTCCCTTCCCTCCTTCAGCATCCCTTCTCAATCAACTATAATATTGGTTTTCTTGAGAACACGTCCACAACTGCACTGGAAGAAAAAAAATTTAAAAAATTGATCGAAATATTGCAATTATAATATTTACAAATTACAAAAATTTTGTAGTTTGTGGAAAGAAATGTTGGGTTTCTTGCAATTATTTATTTTGCCCAATTTACAAGTGGATTAATTTATATAAAGATTATAATCAAAATTGATGATGTTTAGATAGACGAAGATTCACCGTTGTGGGAGATGTCTGCTAGGAAACCTTTTCCAGTCATTATTATGAGTAATATTTGTCTCAATCAATTGAGTATCTTTCACTCGCTTAAAAGCATAATTAGAACTAGCACAACTACCACAAATGAAGATACTATTGCTGCTGTATAGTTTATTGTAAAGGATAAAAACATGGCCGATTTTGTACATAAAGAAATGTGAGCATTTTTGAAAACAAACCACTCGTTTTGAACTTTCAAAAAACTTTTTAAAAATATGATCGGGTTTTTTAAACGAAAAACGATAGTAGTTTTAGAAATAATCGTTTCTTTTGTATTTACGCTAATGATTCTGAGTTTCATGACAATAAATTTCAACTTTTTTCAGGAAGATAAGAATATGAAAGTTGTCTTAAATGGTTTTTCTTATTGAGACAAATAACCAGAATGTTTTCTGGTCACGGATTTTCCAACTTAAAATGTATTTTCTCTTTAAAAGGTCGTTAACGTTTCCTAATAAAGGGTCGTCGTCAATGGTTGTTAACAGTCGTTAAAAACTGTATTTTTTGAAAAATACAGTTTTTAAAAAACGATAGTTTAAAAAAACGATGTTTTAAAAAACGATAGCTTTAAAAAATCGATTTTTCTTTGGCGTTTAAACAATATACGATCGTTTTTCGAAAAAGTGGAAAGGATCCATCACCAGATAGAACTAACTTTAAGTTCTTTAACCCCTTCTATAAATACTAAACAGATCATTATGCTGGGTTAGTACATAAACTAGAGTAATGTCCGAAACTAACCCTCACAGTTTGTGAATAGTGATGTACCTCTGCTAATCTCATCCTTATCTTGTTTAGATTGGAGGGCCGGATATTTATTCAATTTTGAAAGAATTCATGTTGCCCATTTACTGACAATTTTAGGTTTCTTTTTTGTAAGTCAGAAGATAAGGGGCATTTTAAATTTTAGATTAGTATAAAATATAAAAACATATTTCATTAGTGAAATTGAAATGAGTTTATTCAATAATTCTTAAAGTTATATCAATTACAGGCTCACTTTGATTGAATAAATAGATATTCAAAATCCAACTAACTGTTGTTACTGGAGAAAAAAATGTTTGTTGCTAGAATATTTTTCATTCTTGTTCAAGTGTAAATTCAATTTTTTACTCCTAAGCTTATGGATTAGATTTTTTAGTGCTCAATAGAAATTTTGATTTAACTTTGAGATGTGCGGAAAAAAATACAAGAAAATCCACGACATTTGCAAGACACTTTTGACGTGGGAAGTTTGGACAAATAAGAAAGTTTCTATCTTGAGGATGATGAAGTTGCGGGTAAAAATGTGGGATAACAGTTCAACCAAAGTTGAATAAAATATTTTATTGGCATACTATCACACTATTTGCCCACTCGAGATTCATTTTTTTACATGGGGGAGATAGACAGTTGTCAAAATGGTGAAGCACAATATAAGTATTGGAAGTAAATATAACTACATACACAATCCAGGGGGGCTTAGCCTCCACAACCCCCCCTCCATGTTTACGTAGTTAGTTTTACGTTTGATGAACGAACGTTGATAGTGTTGATTATATTCAAGGATCCAAGGTTCGCTCATACACAATAGTCAAATTTAACAAATTTGTTTGGCTTGAAACAAAACACATAAATATCTAATTCATATACTATAAATATAAAGCTGTTTAGAGTGCCTTTGTGAATTGGACGAACCTCTCTATCAAGGAAGAAGGACTTCATATTACGTTAAAATCTCTCTCTCTCACTCTCTCTCTCACTCTCTCTCTCACTCTCTCTCTCTCGCTCTCTCTCTCACTCTCTCTATCTCTCTGAAAGATATTCTCTACAAAGAACCTTTTAGCTGTTTCTTTTATCCTATTAAATTCATTTTCAAATATCAAAAGTTTGAAAAACTAATTCCACTCAAAGGAATATTAGAAGATTCTTGAGGAATGTAAGAAATTCTTATGCCTTAAAAGACTGGGCACTATTGGGCCTTTTTTTAATCGGCTTGTTAACAGTTTGCTAAATTTAAGTTACCGATAGAGGCTCATGATCTCATCCTAAGTAACTGTTTATTTTTAAATATGTTCTATCATACTTTATTGATCAAATATTACTAATATCACTTATATCATGACAGGCTTTGGTCTTAAATTCCAAAAAACAGCATTTTTGTATAAAAATTATAAAAATATTAAAAATAGACTTTTTTTGCTAGAACTGCATGGGCAGCTGGGATTGTCTGAGGGTCTAGGAAAAGGGACTAAATTTTTATTTTTTTCAAATGAATAGAAAATCCGTTTTAAAACAAAAAGAACCCTAATTATATTATCATTAAAAAACAAGAAGAATTCTTGATATAAGAATAACGCACAGGCAATTTTGAGTATTTTTATGCCTAACAAAACCTTTAATCGAATTATAGTAAGAGAGTTTGGGAAAATAAATGTTTTTAAATGTTAATAAGTATTCTGTTCAGACACAAAAAGATTTGAAAAGTTGAAAGCCATCTGTTATAAAAATCTATCTAACATTTAACAAAAAAGGAATAATGTGCCTGGCCCTATGCACATGGAATTTTAAAAACACAAAACAAGAATTTATGTTTTTAGATTTTTTAGGGTTAAATGCAGACATAAAATAAAATCATTTATCAATAAGAAACTGGAAAATTATGCATTTCTACTTACATAATGTATAATAACATCGTTTGTTTCAGCAGACAAATTTTCTTTCTAATTCCCTTTAAGTCTCATGAAGCAATTTGTGTCTAAATGCTAGATTCTACAATTTACAATTTAGATGCTTCATTCTTTAAATTTAAATAAATTGTCAGGACTTTTAACAGTTTTATCCAAACATTTTTAGAAGAACAAAATAATTAGTGTTTTGGGTTGTAGATCAAAATATCTTATAGATCAGAGAGGGGTTCTTAGTGATATTAGCAAAAATTCAGTTGAAAAAATGCTGAACTTTAGTTTTGACCTTAAATGTGACCTATTAATTAAGTATTTAGATCTGACCTTAAGATGTGACCTGGAAATTTGACCTGGAAAGCAACTTTGCAACAACGTTTTAGACCTTAGCTATTTAAAACGATGAATTCTGTAAGCTCAAATAATCTAAGTTTAAAATATCAAAGGTTTACACCATCTGGTTGCAAAGATATCGGAAATAGAAAATTTGAGTTTGTGTCGAAAATTTGAGTTTGCATTATTTTTGCAAATTTCTTTTTCGGGTCGCAAATCAAAATATCTTCTAAATAAATTAGAGGAAGTGTCATAAAACCCGTCAGATTTATAGCCCAGAGATAAGGAGTTCTTTCTATGTGATATTTGCAAAAACGTAGTTGAAAATACTGAACTGTGGCCTGGAAATTTGATTTTGAAATTTGATTTGTGAACCACATACTGGGTACACTAAACGCAAGTAGTGTGAACCACATACTGGGTACACTAAACGCAGGTAGTGTGAACCACATACTGGGTACACTAAATACGGGTACTGTGAACCACATACTGGGCACACTAGAAGGTTCAGTACGGTAAAGACTAGACTAGTGACTTTTAAACTAATATGACATGAAAATGGTTGCATATCCAGAGATATTGGACAGAAACAGTTTGAAATTATTCTCACAATGGAGGGTATTACACCAGAAACTGGGAACACTATTCAGGTAAAGAATATTTATTCTTACTAATTATCTAATTTTGATTTTAAAATTTCTATCGCCGACCAAAATGTTTGAACAGGAAAACCCATCTCCAGAAAATTACATAGATAATATCAACTATAAATATGTCATTTGTTACCCCTATCTCTAATGTATCCTGGGCTGTGCAATTTAAATATGCAAAAAAAAAAATTATTTTTGATAAAAGAAAAATGTGCAACTTCGCTTTCACTTCATTTTGAGCTATACTAAAGCTATAAAATATCAAATTAAAATTCAATATTCTGAAGTTGGTCTGAATGGAAATTAAGTTTTGCATAGAAAAAAGCATATATTCAGGCAGTATGCAGTTCCCCCCCCCCCCATGGAAACCATCACCAGAAATTGGATTAAAAATAAATACACTAATAAAAAATCTATGATTTAAGATTGAATTTTTAGGTTCGAACTTCCTACTTACCTAATGAGATAGTCTGGGGGTACAGGTTCGAGCACTGCTGTGTATCCTACGACAAGCAGGCAGGGGTCAATAAAAGTACAGATCACGCAACCTCTCATGATCCAAAATAGAAAGAAAAAAACTACCGTGTTGTTGTTGTAAACAAATTTAAAAGATATTTTGCCAATCTGAGCAGAAAATTGTGTACTACTTGCAGTGGTAGGCCATTATATCAATAAAATGAAGACGACTTTTGATTTCAATTTTTATCAAGTCGTTCCTATTGTATTGATATAACCACTGTTCATAATTGTATTCTGCATATATTGTGTAGCTTCTGAAAATGAAAGGTAAGCTGCAACCAAGCCGCAGTACGAGGGAAGGGGTGCAGGGCCGCCATAACCCCAGCAAATTGGGCTCCAAGCCTACGTATTCGCAACTGAGTATTTTAAAGTACCTGGCGCTACCCCTTTAGAATACATATTATTGAAGTAATGTTTTAAAAAATTTAATATTTTAATAGTTATGCAATATTTTTTGGATATTCAAGAAAACACAGCAAAACTATTTAAAGATTAAATATATTTTCTTTAAACAATGTTATCTATTACTTCTATGATATCTATTCTAACGTTTAGTGGTAGCGACAGGTCATTTTAAATACTTATCTGCGAATAAGATACTTGGAGACAATTTTGCGGGGCTTATGGCGGCCCTGCACCCCCTCCCGAAGAAGTTTTCTTTGCCATAAACTCCCAATGTCGTAGAAAATTTAAGTTTGTGGCCAAGACTCAATTCCTTTACTGTCTCAAAGTTGTTTTCTTCATTATAATGTCATCAGAAATCAAGTTTTTATTGACCTCTCCAAAAAGGTTGCAAAGTACGCCGTTTCCTTAACAGCGCTCAATAAGTTTGTTCAGGATAAAACGCCCAGGTATATATATACACTAAGCAGTACAGGGTGTCCCAATAAACATTTTAATTAAGTGACTAATTAGTAATCGTCTATTAAGAATTAGCGTTGTACGAGACAAGTGACGTCCGCTAAGATATATAAAGAATATTTTGCATGATGTGTCTGTAATATTTTTGCAAGATAAACGTTGAAAAATCTTCATCGATTTTTATTTTTTAAATGTTCATAGTGTGTCGTCTTTTCTTAAACTCTTGTGCATTGCACAAACTTGTTCATTCGAGTACAAATATTTAAGTTTATTAGAATAACGAGTAAAAGATATATATGTTGTTGTTTGCTTTACCAACAAAAATATTACATTATACATTATACATTATCATAAATATTACTTATTTGGAAACATCATTTCTGGTTACTACAATTAACAGTACTATGCTATCAGGTCGCTTCGCGCCCATTTTCTCGATAAACTTTTAATTATTGTTCAATCCTTCAACATTTTCTCTTCGATTAAAAAAAAAAAAATGTTGCGAGTTTGTATTTTTTATTTTAAAAACTTTTCGAAAATCTTAAATAATAGGAGAATGAAAAAACTTTCCCTGGGGTCATGTGAGGTCCCACACAAAACTTAGGCCCAATCGACAGAAACAAGCAGACAGACAGACATGCAAAATATATAATGAAACAGAATTTAACGCTTATTTGATTAGCATTAAAGCAGTTTGTTTAAAGTAGTTCAATATTTATAATTGATGCGACAAAGTGAATATTTCCATATTGAAGGTGTAGCAGTAAAGAGTGGGAGGAAAACAAATTAAAGCAAGCAGCTCTTTCTGCAGAACCAACCGCTCTTTCTGCTGAACAAGCTGCTCTTTCTGCAGAACCAACTGCTCTTTCTGCTGAACAAGCTGCTCCATCTGCTGAGCAGATTGATCAGGAGCTGGAACCGGAGCAGGAGAAAAAATTGACGAATGATGTTATTGATGATGAATGTGAGAGAGTGAATGAAAGTATTGGATTGCTAGATGAACAAAGAACCGATTCTAATAAATATCGAACTCAGGCAGAAATATTTACTTTCGAAGAATCATAACAGCCACAGTTCAGACCTTTCCCCTCAGAGATTCTTATTTAGGACAAGGAATTCAATCTTTGCAACCCACGTCGTAGACCTTGGATATTTCCTTTATGTAAAATAATCGGTGTTAGGTCATTTCCCCAGCACAACTTCCCCAACACAATTTCCCCAGTCACAACTTCCCCAACAGAAATTTCCCCAGCCGCTAATTTCCCCAACACTAACTTCCCCAGTCACGAATTTCCCCAGCAGCAACTTCCCCCAACCGCTAATTTCCCCAACTCTAACTTCCCCAGTCACTAATTTCCCCAATAACAACTTCCCCAACACCAATTTCCCCATGCAGTAAAATTCTTAATTTCCCCAACAGTTATCAGACTCCTTCACAACGGCTGTTGCTACACATTTTGAATGTTTCCTTTTCTCCACACAGTTTCAGAATGATTTAGATTTGTCCCTTGACATTGATTGTAGGTTGTACTCATACTTATTGGGATCCACCAGAACATTTCTCTTCTTCGAGGACAGTGTATAAACTGCCAAAATTGTCGACTCTAATCCAACTGATTTTTTCACATTCAAAAAGTTGCGAATTTTTATTTTAAAATTGCGCATTTGTTCATTGGAATAATGTTAAAAACGGAAATATTTGATATTTTACTGCATGGGGAAATAGTTGTTGGGGAAGTTGCTGTTGGGGAAATTAGTGATTGGGAAAATTGTTGTTGTGGAAATTGGTTGTTGGGGAAGTTGCTGTTGGGGAAATTAGTAATTGGGGAAATTGTTGTTGGGGAAATTGGTTGTTGGGGAAATTGCTGTTGGGGAAGATGTCTCGGGGAAGTTGTGACTGGGGAAGTTGCACTGGGGATCTAACCTAACACCAAATAATCTAAGTTGAAATGTCAAGTTGAAAAGGATAAGAAAATCAGAGTTTTTGGAAAGACTCAATTTCTTAATTTTATTTGTGCACTTTTTCTTCATCTGCTATATTCACCATTATTACATTATTTTTACTAATAGTTTTTTTTTTGACATGCTTTTGTCATCATTTTATGTTTACCATGAAGATTTAAAGAGACTGTTAACTGTATTTCAAGTTAGAATCATGCATTTAAAGAAGTGCCATGCTTTATTTTCAATGAGAATCTTTAAAACGTTTCATGTGTAAAAATTATAAAAATACAATTTGTCACCTGAAAATTGATAGTTTTCTATTGTGGTTTCAGACTGATTCAGCAGAATACGAAGGAAATTAATAAAATTGATCTTTTTTTAAGATATGAACAAAACCAAATCATTGTAATTCATATAAAGGTTGTAAATGTAATTGTACATTTGGGATCAGGGCATGTGACTCTTTAAATTTAGAACCACTTAAAATACTGTCAAGAGTCCCTTTAAGAACAGTGTTTGTCCACAAGATATATTGGCTTTGATCGGAATTTATGCTCTCACTGCTGCTGGCATCTTAACTTTAATAGTCCAACATTTCCTTCACATTCTACAGGGAATATAATTGGGAGGAAAATAGGAGTCCAGTAGGAGATATTTATCATTTACCATTGGAGTACCATTGGAGTACCATTGGAGTACCATTGGAATACCATTCAAGTACCATTGGAGTACCATTGGAGAGTCATAAGGTGTTCCATTGGAGTACCATAGGAGTACTATTGGAGTACCATTGGAGTACCATTAGAGTACCGTTGGAAAGCCATGAGTTGTTCCATTGGAGTACCATTGGTGTACCATTGGAGTACCAATGGAGAACCATTGAAGTACCAATGGAGTCCCATTTGAATACTAATAAAGTACGATTGGAGTACTATTGGAGTTATATAAGAGTATGCAGTGGAGTATTAATGAAGTACCATTGGTGGTACTAAAATGGTACTTCAAAAGTAGCATTACAATGTCCAGTAGTAGTTTAATTGGAGAAACATGAGTATCATTAAATTTCAATTGTAGTTCCATTGCAGTTCCATTATAGTATCATTGTAGTTCCATTGTAGTACCATTAGGGTACCATTTGATTGCTATTAGAGTAGCATAAGACTAAAATAGGAGCACTTGTGGAGTATAATAGGAGTACTAGTGGAGTACAATAGGAGTACACTAGTGGAGTATAATAGGAGTACTAGTAAAGTATAATAGGAGTACTAATGGAGTACAATAGGAGTACACTTGTGGAGTATAATAGGAGTACTAGTGGAGTATAATAGGAGTACACTAGTGGAGTATAATAGGAATATTAGTGGACTATAATAGGAGTACACTAGTGGAGTATGATAGGAGTACTAGTGGAGTACAATAGGAGTACACTAGTGTAGTTAAATAGGGGTGCACTTGTGGAGTATAATAGGAGTACACTAGTGGAGTATAATAGGAGCACACTAGTGGAGTACAATAGGAGTACTAGTGGAGTATAATAGAAGTACACTAGTGGAGTATAATAAGAGTTTTTATTAAAATAAACTGAACACTCGGCTCAAACTGTACTTGCTTAATCCTTATATTTTGTGACCTGATAATGTAGACTTTGCTCAGTTGAAATTCTGCAAGATCAAACAGTCAAAGTTTAAATTATCAAAGGTAGCAAAGTTACAGGAATTAGAAAATTAGAGTTAATGTTCTACTCGTTACATTTACGACTCCCCCCCCCTCACCACCACCACCACCAGTATCATAAAATAAAATCATATAAAGTTAAAAAAGATCCAATTATTGTGAATGCTGACATGAGAAAACCAAGGCATAAGTTTAACACGATTTAAAGCAATGTGCATATTTAGGGAGAGGTCTGAACAATTTGATTGTAAATATATAATTTATTAAAATTTTCGAAAACTTTATACCCTTGCGTGCTATTAAAGAGACTGTTGGCGTGATTTCAAGTAGGTATCTATTTTTAAAAAGAATGGCTCGATTATCAACGGTACGTGAATTAAAAAAAAACTATGATATTCTTTCTCTTTCTCTACACAGTATGTAAAGGGTACCATTGTTAATCGGGCACTCAGCTCTTAGCAGAGGAGGACACTTTAAATTATGATAACAGTCCCTTTAAGCTAAAATAAATATTAAATATATGATAGAGTAGTGTAGCATAACTTTAATAGATCTGTAAATATGTTAATTCTCTTTTTATCTCCGTAAACTGTAAACATAAAATATATTTATAAATATATATAAAAATGTAATCGCATAAAATTAGAAATAGTAATTTTAATCATATCCCTTATATTAACAAAATATTAGATATTGTATTTAATTCAACATAAGTTTAACATTTTTCACCACTTTCAAAACAAACTAAAAGAAATAAAAGACAAAAATTACTGGCTTTTGTAGAAAGAATTTAAATAACGTGCTTATTAAGAAACTAATTTTCAAATATAAATTATTGAATTATGTAGTAACTGACAATTTTACAGTTTACAATTATGTCATGAGTGCCCGGCGTTGCCCGTGGCATTTCAGAAACACTTGAAAAGAATTTTCAATTATGAAAAACTATTGAATTAAAGAAAAAAGAATTTTTGAAGAAAAAAAAATGCCAAATTTTGTTTGTTTTGCTACCCGTGCATCCATGGGTTTCCTAAAAAATGTCAGCCAATTTGGTACATTCGTTGAAAATACGGAGTCACTTAAAATTACATATACAGTCCCTGAGCGACAAAATGCATCTTAAATGAAGGAAACCTTCATTTTGTTAAATTAAATTTTAATCGTAAATTTTTCTCTTTTAATTGATGATATACAATTTTTGTTCTGCCTCATTATTTGCATCGATTTTCAAAAAGATTTTTAAAAACGACTTCGATTACATTTTTGAAATGAAACCTTTTTTTATTTAAATAAATTACAATTACAATTCGATGTAATCGTGTTGAAAACTAACAATTTGAAAAACTTCCCTAACGATTTCTTGTTTTTTGTTTGTTTTGAAATTCGCTTGAAACGAATTGACGCATTATTTTTGGACATCGTTACCAGAAAAAAATTCTTTTTAGAAACGAGATTTGCCCATCCCTAGAAATAGTGATGCCCCCCCCTAGTGTCTCTAATTTAAACTTTTGATGTATTTGTTTTTCTTTAGAATACTGAATAGTGTTACGTGTATGCAGTGCACTCGATGAACTGTGTAGACAATGAGTTCTGTACTTATTATCATCTGTGATAAATTATATTCGCTATGTCTACCTAAAATTAATTTATTACAAATACATTTTAGAATATTTCTCTCAAAAATGTTTCTACTTGAAATCTTTCGGATTTAGAGGGCAATTCCCTTCAGGGAAATGTTTTACTTTAAATTTTACGTTGTATCGAAATCTTATCTCCTCTGATTTAAGAGCTGTTAGATAGATGAAAATGTTTCGATTTTTTATGTAAATGAAACCAAATGAATTTGCTTTTCATGTACTTGCGAAAGTCATGAGGTCACAAAGTCCTACCAGTAATATCACGTAAATTTGACCTCCTCCTTCTGTCATAGTGGAATGTGGCCAGAGGCGTAGGCAGGAGGGTGCTATGTGGGCTAAGCCCCCTTGGACTAGTGCAATCTATGTATTTCAGGGGGTTTTCAGGCCCCAACGGGTGCAAAATGTAAGGCCCCCTCTGGAAAAATTCCTGACTACTCCCCTGAATGTGGCTATTCCAAATAATGTTTATAATTATACTATTTTCAAGCGAACAAACGTAGAGACGACTGAATGTAGAACTAAGAAGAGTTATTTTTTGGTTTGCCAGAAAAAATATCAATAAATTTGAAAATAACTTTTTTGGCACAGAAATTGAAAAAAATATGCTTTAAAAATAACATAATTTGCTTGATAAAAAACTAATTTTAATTTTAATTTTTATGCACTTTCATAGCTGACTGAGAGTAATGTAAGATTTAAGACATCTGTTTGTCCTGCTAGAACATAAATTCATTTAAAAATCAATTAAAAATGTATTTAAATTTCCTTGTACTAATTTTTTGAGGTTTTTCGACTTTTTATTCAAAGAAAAATATCGAGGGAAGAAACTGTCCAAAAACAATTTTTTATCTTTATTCTCTCAGGGTTAAAACTTGTCGTATCTAGATTAAGAAAATCAAATTTTAGTAAAAACAATTCTTATTTTTGTATATTTGTAAAACATTAACCTTTCAAAGTTCAAAAACCTTAAAATAAATAAAAACGACCCAAATTATTGTCACATTGTAGTATCATTGGTCTAGGAGAAATAGACAAATACTAGTGGAGTACCGTACCATTGGAATACCATTGGAGTACCATTAGAACCTTAAAATAAAATAAAACGAACATCGCCATTCTCTATCACTCTATGTATCTACTATCTACTGATCAATTCTGTTAATTTATGTTTATGCTTGTATTCTTAATATTAATAAACTATTCTCATACTATTATCAATATATAAATATATAAATACAAAAGTATATAAATATATGAATATATTTCTTGTGTAAATATATAAATATATAAATAAATATAAATATATAAATATTTAGATATATGAATATATTTATTGTATAAATATATGCAAGTGTCTAGGTTCATTATAAAAACAATATGTAGCCTATAATATAATAAAACATTGCCCATCAGATAGAATTCTTTGTAAACAATATAAATCTAAATAAAACATTTGGAATAATTTAAAGCATTTTGCTAGACACATATTATCGCGCAAGCATTAAATTATTCTCGAAACTAAAGTTTTTATAATGCTAAATCTTTACAACATGACGGCGTAAATCTATATCAAGGATCTTTCCAATATAAGAAGTAAATCTTTGACATTTCAAACTTCTACTATTTGATATATAGCATGCAGAACTTATCTTAACTGAAATCTTAAAAATGTAAATAAAGACTACAATGATTTGATCTCAGGCACGAATTTTTTATCAGTTTGTTTCCGGTAATATTGCAGAAGTACCCTGTGTTGCGCCCATGCGCACTTTTTTAGTCTTTTAGTTGCTTTCAATCTTTCTATAATTACTGTGTCTGAATTTAATGAATTTGAGCCGGGTCTTTAATCCGTCAAAAACCAGTTACAATTGAGCCCTGGCTTAAATTTTGAAACATTTAATACATTTTTAAGTGAAACCAACCATATTCTAGTCGCGTCTCAAATTTAAGAAGCGGCTTTAATTCTTCAAAGTCGGCCTCTGGTTAGCTTAGTCTATTACGCTTAGAGGATCTGAGGCCGAATTTAAAGAATTTGAGCCGCTGCTTAAATTTAAGCGGAAACTCAAATATGGTTGGTTCCACTTGAAATCGTATTCAATGTTTCAAGATTTAAGCCGGCAGTCAATTGAAAGCGGTTTTTGGCGGATTTGAGACGCGGCTCAAATTCATTAGATTCGGCCTCTGAGGCCGAATTTAATGAATTTAGTTTCAAATTATCATTAATCAAAAGAATAGTTTTTCCAACGTTACCTTTCCACAACGGTTTCACAACGGTACTCTTTAAACCTTTGGAAAAATATGAGGTTTTCTCGTTGAAAAATTGTGTGCTAACGATATCGGATACTAGAGTGTTTTCACTTTTTTGAAAAACGATCGTTCTGGTTTAAAACGATACGGTCGTTTTTAAAACTATCGTTTAAAAAAGATCGTTGAAAAAGTTCGACGCTTTTTTGTTAACAAAAGAAGATAGTTTTTTATGTTCGTTAACGACGACCCTTTGTTAACTATCGTTAACGAAGACAAAATAAAAACAAACAAAAATTTTTTTAGTCAGAATATTCTTGAAAAAAAATTATAATTAATTGTCATAAAACACGGATTCTTTAGCGAGTTAAGAATTTATGGAAAAAGTGACGGAAAGTTTTCAAAAAATTAGAAATTTCCTTTTAAATTCTAATTTAGATCGATATTCGATACAGTTTTTACTGTGTAAATAACCTTTAAATATTAAATGTTGTATTCTATATTTAAACTGTTAAAAGGTTCTATTCAGCTTGTATACATAAAAGAATATGAATAAATAATGAATTGATCAATTTATTGATGAAAATCATGCAACAGGGTGGAATAATAAACACTCTTTACAAAAATCCAAGAGAGAGGGTGGGGGGGGGGGAAGGGGCGCACCCTTCCCCCCCTCCTCCACCTTGTTTGCCAGATCGCCCTCGAGATTTTTAAATATTACTTAAAACTTCGTGTTTGAAAATAGTTTGGTTTTAGAACAAAACTATCATGGGTTTGTTCTTAAAGAATATAACCGGGGTTTTTTTTAATTGATTTAAACACAGATTTTAGTTTTTAAAGAAATAGAAAAATTCTTTCGTTTAAACGATAGCTTCTGTTTAAATGATAATTTAATTTGTTCTTTGCATCTTCAAGACTTAAGAATTTTTTTTTTTCATTTTAAAGGGACTGTACAGGAAAAATGAAAGGGGGTATAGGGTTTAGGAGTTGATCGAGACCCATGAGAGTTCTATCTGATGTTCCTGTCTCGAGAAATTATACAAAATCTGAAAACGACGATATCCCAGAGGAGCGTAAGAAACTTAGACTTGCTTCATTTATTATTTACATTTAATAATTTTTCATTTATAAAAGATATAATTAATAATTTATTTATACGTCTGTATCACATGACCAAAAGTCCCACCAATGGCAGATCAGTATACTGGTCACATGATACAGACGGAGTCACATGCTCATGATACTGATGATACTGATCATAATGTTTCGACGCTTTCGTATAGTTTATATTTCATAATATTTTATTATTTGTTTTATATACAATGCACTTAAAACGACGATTTTTTCCACTAGGTGTCTCTGTCATGTGGAATCATTTAGACCATCGAGAGCAGAGACACCTGGCGGCCAACTAATTGGCGCTTTAAGTAAAACAAATACAAAATTATAAAATATAAATTTTATACAAATGCGTCGAAAAAATATTGATGATTAAAGGTTGTAATATCTGAATGAATTGTTAGGAATTAAATTGAATTTGTTACAATCCGAATGGTGCAACTTTCTGAATTTGCATGGACGCTAACGTTCTTCGGAATGAGTTGCTTTTAATAATTTTCTTCTTTCAGACGCAACAGATAGAAGTAAGATTAGTAGCGATCACCTTCGATAATTTTGCGCCATAAAATTATACCACCTTTCATTTTTCGCGAACACTCCCTTAAAAGATTTCAAAGGCATAGAAGATTTTTTAAGTTTTCAAAAGCTTCTTTAGATTTTTGATGCAAATCAAAGATTTTGTATATAATGTAAAATTACTCAAGCTAACAGTGTAGTTTAAAGTATGTCTGAAGTCAAATTTTGTCTGCACATATTGATAATAGTCATATTTTTTCCAAAACATGAACACATGTACTACTCACATCCTAGAAAACATGAACACATGTACTACTCACATCCTAGAAAACATGAACACATGTACTACTCACATCCTAGAAAACATGAACACATGTACTACTCACATCCTAGAAAACATGAACACATGTACTACTCACATCCTAGAAAACATGAACACATGTACTACTCACATCCTAGAAAACATGAACACATGTACTACTCACATCCTAGAAAACATGAACACATGTACTACTCACATCCTAGAAAACATGAACACATGTACTACTCACATCCTAGAAAACATGAACACATGTACTACTCACATCCTAGAAAACATGAACACATGTACTACTCACATCCTAGAAAACATGAACACATGTACTACTCACATCCTAGAAAACATGAACACATGTACTACTCACATCCTAGAAAACATGAACACATGTACTACTCACATCCTAGAAAACATGAACACATGTACTACTCACATCCTAGAAAACATGAACACATGTACTACTCACATCCTAGAAAACATGAACACATGTACTACTCACATCCTAGAAAACATGAACACATGTACTACTCACATCCTAGAAAACATGAACACATGTACTACTCACATCCTAGAAAACATGAACACATGTACTACTCACATCCTAGAAAACATGAACACATGTACTACTCACATCCTAGAAAACATGAACACATGTACTACTCACATCCTAGAAAACATGAACACATGTACTACTCACATCCTAGAAAACATGAACACATGTACTACTCACATCCTAGAAAACATGAACACATGTACTACTCACATCCTAGAAAACATGAACACATGTACTACTCACATCCTAGAAAACATGAACACATGTACTACTCACATCCTAGAAAACATGAACACATGTACTACTCACATCCTAGAAAACATGAANGGCTCCAACTTTAACAAAACATCTTTTTTATAATTTTTACAGGAAGCTAAACTCGTTTTTACTTTGCATGGTTCAACTAATACAAACAGAATATTTAAGCATTTCAATTCGTTCTTCAAAAAGGAATTGAGTCTTTGCCACAAACTCAAATTTTTAACCCTTTTGGCCTATTTCTTTGCAACCTGATGGTATAAACCTTTGATATCTCAAACTTAAATTATTTGATCGTAAAGAGCCATAGGATTAAAAAGATATAGAGCTTAGAATATCAGCGTTTGTGGAAGAGACTCAATTACTTAACGACGGAAAAATGTGAAAAAGTACAGAGATGGACGCAAAGGGTTCTAAAAGTGTTGTATATATCTATATGTATTTGGTCTATTTGTTGGTAAATTAACTTCAAAACGGTTGAACCATAGAGAAAGAAAAGGAAGAGTTAAAGCTAATCTCATAATCCCATCAGATGCAGGGGGGTTTTATGGAATTGATCAATTTTTGAATTTTTCTTTATATAAAGAGAATTTGACAATGTTAACTGCAAACATTTGACAATTTTTATTCTTTTTTGGATTTTAACACAATTAGAAATCTATTAGATGATCAAAGAGGCGAAACGTGCCCAGAACGTTATTTATTAACACAAACAAACAGGTGACCTGGAATGTACTGCAGTATACAATTGTGTTTTTATAATCCGTATTTAGTGTCTTTCTAACTGTCTACATTAATATTCAATTATATACACTTGTATACAGAGTAATCGCCTTTCTTGGGGGTGGTTAAATGTACAGTGTTAGATACGTAAACATATCGTGATGTACACAATCGACCACCCTATTAATTTTGCAATAGGGTGGTCCGTTGTGTACATCTGAGGTTGAACCAACTTGAGCGTTTTTAAGGGACATTACTTAGCCACAGGAAAGGTAGGATTCAAATAATTAAAAAAAAATCATTTTTGAAACGTCAAAACTTCATAAATACAAACAGGGGAGGGGAATCCACATGTTGAATTTGGTATCATAGTTTAGACTTGGTTTTGAAAGATCAGCTCTGTAAATGCAAGGATTTAATGCAAGGAAAGTTATTTCAGAGGTATACGCATCTTTTGTACTTCAGTGTACTGTCACTAGGCGTTAATGTAAACACAAGACGGATGTCGAAGCCTGACATGGGATCCATCTTTCACATAAAAAAAATCAATTAAATATTCTGATCATAGGACACTATGTGAATTATCAAAATTATTAAAATTCAATGCTTTTAACCTCCTCGGATACTAAACGAACACTGATGCATCTATTCTTGTTTTCAAATTCCGCCCAGAGAGTACTGGTTTCATTATGTACGCAGAGTATACGCAACTGCAATTAACTTTCCTTGCATTACATTCTTGTGTAAATGTAGATATATATATACATATAGAGTAAAATCGCCCGAGGTGTTTCCGATGTTTTCTCTCAGTCGGGGTCTAACTAGCGTCCCGTGCAGATGTGAAAGTGCCGCCCCAAAAACCTTGAATATCTTTCAAAATAGTTTCATTAAAAGAATAATCATGAAAATACTGTGCAGATATATTCTAGCTTGGGCTGGTGAGTGAATTATAATATTGTAGAAACATGAGACGTAGAACTTATTTGGTGTCAATTAAGAAGTATATTAGTTATATTGATATCAGGAAACAAATATTTAAGTGTTATTCTTTTATAAAATACTAGCTGAAGTGCCCGGCGTTGCCCGTGGATTTTTTTAAATTGAATTTTTAAAAAGAAAACTAATATTTTAAGCCTATTTTATTCATTGGGTACCCATGCGTTTCCTCAAAAAATTCAGCCAATTCGGTTCAGCCGTGTGGCCAGCTATAGGCTAGCTAACATATATATATATATATTTCTACAAAAAAAACTAAAGAATTATCAATTTTCAGAATTCCTATAAAGCTGTGGAATAGGAATATGACATTGTGTATTTGATGTTGTTTTAAAGGAAGCAGTTTCACCCAAATAGAGTAGTATAGAATCTATTTGGTTTTACCATGTAGCAATTGCAAATTAATTTGTTCTGTGAAATGGTTCTGCACAAATGGTTCTGTGAAATGGTTCTGTGAAATGGTTCTGTGAAATGGTTATGTGAAATGGTTATGTGAAATGGTTCTGCACAAATGGTTCTGTGAAATGGTTCTGCACAAATGGTTCTGTGAAATGGATCTGTAAAATGGTTCTGCACAAATGGTTCTGCACAAATGGTTCTGTGAAATGGTTTTGTGAAATGGTTCTGCACAAATGCAGGGTTTCATGTTTATTGGATTTTTAAAAATCCAATAAACTTGAATCTTCTTTTTATACAGTTATATGAGTCCCACTGTAATAAACAGAAACATTGGATAGAATTGAAAGTGGCGATTTATTATTAATTAGTAATTTAACCTCATTCACGGTAGTTTCTTTCAAAAATTTATTTGATCTAGAAGTCACGTCAAACAAAGTAAATTAGAAATAAGATTAAAATCTCATTTGTTTTCAACCATAACTCCTTTCTTTGAAGAGCTATTTACAAGAACAAAAATGTTTTGCATTGTCAATATGTTGCTTTTCTCATACTTGTGTGTAGAATCAAAACTTAGTCAAAAGAATTAGTTCAATTCTTCGGTCCTAGTTGAACCTCACGGTTCTAGTTGATCCTCATCTTACCGTTCATTAATTTATTTCTCAGTAAGCTTACAATTGTTACTGCATTTTCCGTTTAAAACTTTAATTTAAGAAAATTTGGGTTTAAGATGTTCCTCATGTTTAAAACTTCTTTCAATTTGCAATTAGATTATGTAAAGTATTAATGAGTAAGGAGACTGTAACCGCAGTTTCAAGTGACCCACCATGCAAAGATGTCAATGCCCGATTTACAACGGTACCCTTAAAAACTTTTAAAGATTAAGTATGAATTAGATATAAATGTTTATAATTTTTAAAATTGATATTTTTCCAATTGTGGTTTCTCTACCAAAGTGAATTGAGCATTTCCACTGCAGAAAAACATATTGAAATGATCAGATTTCAATACTACAATCGAGAAAACGACAATATCTCCTACAATATTTATCGGATAAAGGTTGCAAGGGTACTGTTGTGGATCGGGCATTGACATCTCTGCATTGAGGGTCACTTCCAGTCCCTTTAAATATACACTTCCAGTCCCTTTAAATATACACTTCCAGTCCCTTTAAATATACACTTCCAGTTCCTTTAAATATACACTTCCAGTCCCTTTAAATATACACTTCCTGTCCCTTTAAATATACACTTCCTGTCCCTTTAAATATACACTTCCAGTCCCTTTAAATAACATAATTTGAGGCCAAAAAGTCTTTTATATTAAACTTTCAGCATATTTTAAACATATTTTATAAACTCCCACACCCCCCCCCCCCCCTCCCCTCCCATATCTTGTCAACCAACCCCCTTACCTAAACAGACTCTTTAACAGTAATTCACATAGGAAATTAAAACAATTTAACCCTTTAACAGAAAAAAAGCATCTTCCTAATCAAACACATGCCACTCTATATATAGCGATTAGAGGGTCCTTCAGTCCCTTTAATACCAACGATATTTTTAAATGTCAACAAAGAAAATGTTTTTATGTTAGTTCACAATATTCAAACTAATTCTTTCCTTTCTCTGACATTTGATTTTACGCAAGAATTAAAATGTCAATATTTAAGATTAACAGAGTGCATGTCCTGATAAAAATTAAATATTTAAAAACACAAGATTTACCTATCTAGAATTAATTGACAAATCATATTCTTTCATGTAATTTTTAAAAATGTCTCATTAAATCAGTTTTCTCAGTTTTAAACAAAAATGGTTTTCAGAAAGAAAAAATAATCTAACTTTATCAAGTTATTATAATCCAGATTAATTTTTGTTCATTTTTTTGACGCCCCTGTATTGATTTTGTTTACACTCTAGAGGTTTTATTTAAAGAGCGTAAGTGAAGTAGAAGATAAAATATGAAAAAGATAAGATTTATCAAATATGTTTATAAATAATATATGTATATAGTGTTAATTGATTTAAACTTTTAAAGAATTTATTTAGTTCAAGTATTTACAAGCACTGCGATTCTAATGATTCAACTTAACATTTTAACTATAATAATCATAGATTAATAACAACACATAAAGAACACAAGATGCAGTCTTTTCAAGATTTAGGTGTTTTCAAAATAACCCCGAGGCAGAAGCCCAAAGGAGTTTCGCGCAGACAGCACATGCTCTCCCTCTGTCTATGTAAGTCAACGATCGATGCGCGGAACTCCTTTGGGCTTCATGCCTCAGGGTGGTTGTGAACGAAAACCCCCTAAATCTTGAAAAGACAACATCCAGTGATTTATCTGTGTTGTTATTAATCTAAAATAATAATAATTAATATTACAGTGTACATTCTGATATGTACAGCGTACACTGTGCAATTTAACTCTGTACAATATGTACATAGCAGTCGTCAGAGCCGGAAATTAAAAAGTGTAACGTTTTTACAAAATTTTTGGAGTATATACATTTGTGTCGTTAAGAAATGATAAAATAAAAATGAAATATAAAACGAACCAGGAAAATAATATTTCACACTAAAAATGTTGATGTCTATAAAATTGCCTTTCCCCATTCGTGAAACCCAGTTTCCGATACTGGGTTCCGTGACGATACTCTGTCTTAAGTTTCGAGCTCTGTACGGTGTACGGTTAGAAAATTGTGGTACTGTGTACTTGGTAATCTATTTGAAAAAATCCAAACAAAACGAAAAACCTTTTGTAGAAAAGTACCATGGCGTGCCAGGACAACAATAGGCCTGCGAGGCTATCCTGAGAGCGTATGATCCGTCTGAACTCTGTGTTAGTCTGTGGTCTGTGCAAAAAACACTCAACTGTGAGAGTACACAGATAACTGCAGTACGCACCTAAAGGTTAATTTCTGGTGAACCTGACTCTCTTATCTCTGGGTCAAGAAATATATAAACCAGGAACCGCCATATCTGATACGTCAAACCTGTGTCCATGTAGTGGGAGGAGATCAAAACAAAAAATTCAGGGGCAACGCATTATTTTTGAGGGAAAAGGGCCCCTGGGGTGGAATAAGAATATATTGCTATTGTATTTTCCATATTGACCAGAAAGCCAAAATTGTAAGTATTCGCTCTAACTCCTCTAACTTGATAAATCAACTTGTTTTTTGTTGGACTGTAATATCACATCAGAGCTTTAGTTCTTTCCCTTCAACTTCTTTGGGGGCACTGGGTTTGTTTACATTCTTTCCACAGTGTACAGTACATAATATGCGTATATATGAGTTGGGCGTTCCTGTATATAGTTCCTTGCTCTGGGTGAACCCAAGTAAATCTTTTTAAATCAAAGTCCCGAGATTCTTTAAAACCCGTCAGACCGAGTCCACGGAAATAAAAAATAAAAATATTAAGAATTCTAAATAAACATGTGTAATGCTTGTAATTTACTATTAATTTATGACATTTGGTGTTTTAACTAGAATACCATAAATATGTATGTCAAAATATCAATTGGCACTTAAACATACAAACGAAGATACGACATAAACATATCAAGATGTGGTAAATTTCTAGTTAATAAATCAAAATAGAAGAACATTTTTTGTATTTTTTCTTAATTTCTGTTCTCTTGGTTTCTTGTTAGTAGTATTTTTTCAGGTTTAAAGAGACCTGTATCTGTAATTTCAATGAACTCTCCATTTAAAAAAAAATCTCATGTTTTATTTACAACAATACCCTTCACATAAATTTAACTAGAAGGGGAGCATTCATTTGGCGTAGCGTCCCGTTTCGCCCTCATAGTCTGTATATGTACAGTACTGCTTGCTCTGGCTAGCTGAAATTCGGGCCAGGACATGAAATAAACTGGAGTGTACCGCGTGCCTTAAAAGCTATGTCTGATAAAGAAGGCGTCAGATATTCATCTTGGAAATTTTTTCCAGCATCGCTACTTCAAAAACAATGGAGTAAGTTGTCAGAATTAAACACTTTTCAACTTTTTATTATTGTGAATTGTGAATTGTGAATTGTGTTGCCATTTTTAAAATGGAGGATCACTTAAAAGTACGTCAATGAACACTTTACTAAATGAAATGAAATTCTAATTTAATTCCATATTGGCTGGTTCTATCAAATATATAATTCCATAATGGCTGGTTCTATCAAATATATAATTCCATAATAGGTGGTTCTATCAAATATATAATTCCATAATAGGTGGTTCTATCAAATATATAATTCTATAATGTTCTAACTTATCCAAACTTTTCCCTTCAATTCCGTTCCTAATTCTTTCACAGAGGGATTCTTACCAACATTTACCGTTGAGTTTTAAATTGAATTCTATTTAATTTAATCAGAAACTGAACACGATCTAAACCAATAAGAGTAGTACTAAGGAGTTTTTACATCTTGTCTAGACAGGACTTGTTTTAATGTAAACAATATTAACAAAGTCTGGTAAGAGAATAAATGTTTTTTAAAAGACAAAACATTCTTTCATTGTGACCAAGTTTAAAGTGAAATGATTGCATTTGTATTTCTTTTTTATTTTATTTTCTAAATTTAAATAAATAAACATTCATTGACTGTTTTGTATTGTCCTATACACTATTTAAAGGGTTCGAACTGTGTCTCATTTGACACCAATTCCACTTATTATCCTTTGATAATATATTTGAACATAATTATAGTTGAAATAACAATAACAAAATAAATCGAATTAAAATCTGTTAGGATTCTTTGGAATCATGAACGTGTATTTCTGTCGGATCAACTTGTCCATGGCGGTGGTGGAGATGTTGGGAAGTAAACCGTCCTCTAGCAACATTACTTCAGAATGCCAGGTATTTATTATTAGAGTTATCACAACATCTGACATCAAAGGCGAATTTTGTTTTTCGTCTTAATGCACACTGTACACTGTACATTTTGCTGTAGCCGCCTAAATACAGTTCGATGCTTCAAATGAAATTACAGCGACCTCATATCATACAATGTTGCTTCTTTTTAAATACTTTCATTGAAAGTTTTAAAGTTCAAGTTCAAATTGTCCTTCCTTTGAGAACAGCTTTTAAATGTATAAGCAGATGTTTTAATTAAATTTTTGCATACAGGGTGTCTTACGCAACTATTCACCAACTGTCATGTTTCATGGGACACCTTGTAGCAAAAAAGTATTGCAAAGAAGTTTCCTCCCTGTGTTTAATCTTTTTTTTACACTTTTACGATAGAAACAAGAAAAATTGTTTTTGAAAAAATGTATAATCTATCATATTTAAAAAGAAAAATACTAGGATTTTAGAAAAAAATTTTAGGAGTTTGGTGGAAATGGTAGCATGGAGGTTGAGGAGAAAGAAGGAGAGTTTGATTGGGATCAGAATGAAAGAGCTCTTATACTTGGCTCTTACTACTACGGTTACACTTTTATGCAGGTGTTTTTTTCTCTTAAAGGGAATGATCGCCTATTTTGGATTTCGAGAACCGTTATTTTGTAGTTGAAGTTTCGTGGATTTCATTAATATTGTTTGTGCATCTGACTGTCTAATATTATAACACAAGCTGGGTCAAGTCTTAACCTTATTCCTGCTGAAGGGGGGGGGGGCAATTTGACCCCCCCCCTTTAGTTAATTTTACATAACTCAAAAAGTATTGGTCTGAGGGCAAGGCTGTTGAAATTTTCCATGACTTTTTCTAAATACCTATAGCCCACCCCTTTAGGACTATAACCTGGCTTTTTTACTAATTGTCTGAGTCTTCAGGCTTACTGCCTGAATGACTAAATCTTAGTTTTGACCCGCTTTAAGTTGTCAGAAAATTTTTAGCTTTTTGGAAAGCATATGACATAAGAAAACGGATTGCTCAAGTTTTGTAAAGAAATTTTTGCAAATTATTTGCATACAACCCGTAAGTTGAAATTTGCAGATTTTTAGTTTTTCTTTTCAAAAATGTATATTTTATCATTTTTGGAAATTTTTTTTTGGCAAACATTTTTACTTCATAACTGGATTTTGCGAGAAAGAAATTTCAATTTCTGCAAACTTGCAAATCTTTTTTGCAGATTCTATAAGTAGAGCATAAAAGCACGGGATTTAGAGGTTGAGGGTCAAATTGACCCCCCTCCCCCCCGGCCCAGCGAACCCAAACAGGGGGGTTAATATTGATTCTAAATATAAAGCTGAAAATAATCATCAATGAAAATCAAAGAAAATTGTGTAAAATCTGTTTTTCCTGGCAAATATTTTTAAATTTATATTTTTAGATAGTTTTAACATTAAACTTAATATCATGATATCAACAACACAATTTTACAAATGCTTTTCTTTATTGGCTTTATCGGCTTGTGGAGTGAATAATCTAATTTATTGATTTTATTATAATTGTTTTTTTTTACCAATTATACTACTGTTGACCTATTGAATATTGCCCCCAACTAGTGTTTTAAATCGTTTTGGCTTGCTGCTTAAAAAATTTGGAAGAACTTTCCACACTTTAAAACTGTATTCAGTTAAAGTTATCTTTTATTAAACTATGCAATTATTTAATTATGGGAAAAAATAACGACCAAAATAATTTTTTTTATCACGTTCCTTTTTGAATTGTTTTTCATGCAAATATTTACTCTGAGGGCAAAAAACAAATTTTTATAATAAATAATTTTGAAAACAATTGATTTTCTTTCACTTTGTCAAATTTAAATATATTTAAAAAACGTACCAAACCAATAAACAACACCGTACACAACTCTGTTCTTTTATTACTGATCTGTCTGTTCATAACTGTAAAAATATTGCTAATATAATTTTTAATTTATTAGCGGAATTTTCACAAGAAATAAAATTTTATCTTTTAGATTCCAGCAGCATGGATTTCTTCTAAATATGGATTTAGAAGATCTTTTGGATATTCCATGCTTTTAGCTTCCATTCTTACANAATTTTCTTTTTTCTACTTTAACAAGGTATATTAAGGTTTTGGTTCCATTCTTACTTTTCTTTTTCCTACTTTAACAAGCTATATCAAGGTTTAACTCCATTCTTACTTTTCTTTTTTATACTTTAACAAGGTATTTCAAGGTTTAGCTTTCATTCTTACTTTTCTTTTTCCTACTTTGACAAGGTATATCAAAGTTTAGCATCCATTTTTACCTTTCTTTTTCTCAAAACACAAAATGTCCAAAGTGGCATTTTCTCAAATGTCTAATGCCAACGCGGCACTTGTTTAATGTCTCACAGTGAAAATGACAAAATTGTGGAATATAAAGATATTGACTTGACCTGTTTATTCTAAATCTACTGGTAAAATTGTCCAGTTAGCTTCCGTGTTTACGTGTTTAACTGTATCTGGCTAGAGAATAATGTTACTATTTAGGGTGAATTTGTATCTGGGAGTTGTAGCTAGAGTTATACTTGGAGTTTTTCATGCTGTTTCATTCCCATGTTTAACTGGAGCTTGGGGATCCTGGGCACCACCCTTGGAGGTCACAAAGTGAGTTTTTTAGAGAAAACCATGGAAAACCATTCAAACTTACAGAGCGTATACGGGGGATTAAGGTGGGAAGGCTACAAAACCTCCGCCCCCTCATCCATCACTAAAAAGAGGATTTCTTGGTTTCTGAGAGAGAGGGTTTCAGTCCTCTCTCTCTGGAAATTCAAAAGTAAGTTTAAGTCCCCACCCCTCTTCCACCCCCGGAAAGATTCCTGTGTGGAATTCGACAATACAATCGTCCCCTCGTTTTATTGATATCCACTGTATACAAATTGTTAAAAAAATTACAAGGGTTTAATCTAATTTTTTCAGACTAAATGGTATAGCTGTGTCTGGAGCCAGTGCTGGAACATGTATAATATTTTATCTAGGAATTCATACTTTTAAATATACTTTGTTTTGTTTGTTTGTATCCAATAAACGTCAAAACGGCTGAACCGATCGGGACAAACTTTGTTGTGGCAACTCAAATGACCCCAGGGAAGGTTTATAGATGTTCAGAATTGAAAAAAATTTCTGATGATATTAATAAATCCAAATTTTTGTATTGTTTATTTACGAACAGACAATGCACATAGATAGAGCCACAATTATAATTTTATAAAGTTGCTTTTATATTTTGATATCTATAATAACAGAGACACGGGAAAATAATTGTTTGGTATTCCAATAGGATTTCTTGTTGCACGCAACAACAATACAGTATTGCAATTTTATTGCGAATAAATTGCGAATGGAAATTATTCTATTGTGTTTACCTCAGGGGGGATGATAGATCTCTACCTGTGTGCTCAGTTAGCTGTACTGTACACTTACAACTGTTTATTAATATTATTAATTAATTAATTAATATTATTAATATTATTATTAATCGTAATTTAGACCCATTGACGCGGTCTAATTTGATGTGGGACACCCTGTACTATAGGTTAGGGCAGAATCTCCTTTTAATAAACAAATATGCAGTACTCTCTTGGTATAGTTGATGACCTATACAATTAGTAAAGGATTTGAGTACATCATCATTCTATACACTTTAACCTCGTTGGTTCGCCGTCTGTGAAAATTATTATTTTGTACATACTTTAATTTGTAATGATTGAATTTCATTCCATAGATTTTCTGCAGGAAAAAAATTCTCGATGTTCTCAACAAAAGTTTGAATATAGCTGGAATTGTTATTGACCAGTGGGGCTGGCCGTCAATCTTCTATCTGACCGGCGCACTAAGCTTGGCCTGGGTAGCTGGCTGGTTTTATCTCATTTACGACACGCCAGATAAACATCCTAGGTAAGAATAAATTATTCTTATATTAAGAAATGTACTACAGCCCCCCCTACCCAACAAATATCAACTTGTTTCTTTTGTTTCTATATATTTTAATTTTAATTTAATTTTAAGAAATCCTCCGCTTAAAAAATCAGTAAAAATCAGTTTTTAATTTTAAAGTTTAAGTAACATTTTGGGTCATCTGCCATTGGGACCCCCCAAATTCCCCTGGAACCTTGGCTTAGACAGGAATTTGTTCAGGGGGGCCTTACATTTTTCTTTCCAGGGGGGGGGGGGCTTAACAGATTTTACTGTTCCAGCGCTCCCACCCACTTGAATTGTGTTTGCTGGTGAAAAGTGTATTTACATAAAAAAAGAAAAAGTTATCTGTCTATGTGTCAGATACAATTAACATTTATTTTCTTTAATATACAGGGTGTCTACTAGTTCTCTGTGTGACGTAACGGAAATTGTACATTTTTGTACGTTACGTTACAATAATGTGTAACGTTTGGATATATTCTATATAGCGTGAATGTTAAACGTTAACGTTAAAGGAGCTCATACCTAACGTTAACGTTAAACGTTATCGTTAGAGAAACATACCCCCAACGTTAGGGTTTTGTGGTAATGTAACGCTATTTTTCTAATATCTACAACTTTGTTGATCATAACGTGAAGAAATGTTTTGTTTATCATTGGAAGCTTGAAAGTCTAACGTTTGAAAAATTAATTGTAATTTGATTGAATATCGTAATGAAAGGATTTCTATTTCAAAGTTCTACTTATAAAAGTGTAACGTTGTATAACTGAAAAATGCATAACTGTTTATGAAAATATTGATCATAAAACGTTAGGCTATGAAGGCTAGAGATGTCAACGTTTTGAATCTTCTAGATTTTAGCTTTCGTTACGATAGTGTTCATCAAAAGTATAAACGTTTGAAACGGTACGTTGCCCATTATGAAATTTTATGGCATCGAGTAATGTTATGTAATGAATTTTCTGCACTTGAATACCTTATACAACGTTAAGCTTTAGTAAATGTAAGTGAAAAAACAGTAAGCCGCGTCATGCTTTTGCATTTCCAGCTTTAAAAAACTTTCCCAGCGTGCGTTGCGTTAAAGCTTTTGTAATATAACCACAATTTTTAACGTTCCACTTTTATGCAAGGTAAATATTTTCAGAGATCTTACGTTACACTTTCACTTGGTTCGAAAACTAAAAGGTGACAAACGTTTTGCTTTAATAAAACGTCATTGGGGCATAGTTCTGTACGTTACAATGCATTTCAGTGCAAAGAATATTTTTTGTTGTCCGGTTGTATTTAAATGTTCAAGCCTTAACGTTTCTTACATTACACTTCATTAAAAATAATATTGTTTCTAAATGAAATCATTACAAGATTTTTTCCGTGATAATTACTTTCCTACTTTAGTATTTTTCATCATAAAGTATGAACCATGCAAAAAAAAATTGTGTTGTTAATCCCTTTTTTACTCACCCTGTATGTTGCTGTTGTATTTTTAACCTTTTTAGAGAATGTGTAGAAGAATATGCAATATAAAGATGTTATATTATTATTTTTAGCGGTTTTTAAAATTTGTGAATGAAAGTCTTTAGCATTAGACTTTCAACTCAAAGTGTCTCTTAAACGGACTAGAGACGTAATTTCAAGTGACCTTCCATTTAGGGAGTGGCATGTCCACTGTCCTTAGACTTTCTTATCAAACAGAAGTCATAGTTTGAAATATGAAAAGTCTACAACACCAGCTTGCAAAGATTTAAAGATTAGAAAATTGTAATTTGTGGTAAATTTTTAGTTCTTTTTGTGTTTTTTTTCATGTTACTTACAAAGTGAGTAAAAAAGCGGCATTAACTTTAGTTTACAAACCACAATAAAAATGTTTTCATGATTCATGTTTGGGGTTAAAAAATATTAAATAAAGTAAGAAAATGCTAAATTTATTTTAACACAAACAACGCGAAATCAAATTTTATAGCATTTTTTTTCTTTTTTTTAACAAATCCATTAAAAAATAAGTTTTTTATTCTATTCTAAAGTTTCATTAAAATCTATTGATGAATAACCTAACACGCATTTTCCAATTGATAAAATATTTTTGCATTTTAGTGGTGGATTATAGATAATAAAATATATATTGTATCGGGGTTACAATATACATATATATAGATGATAAAATATATATTGTATCAGGGTTACAATATACATATAAATAGATAATAAAATATATATTGTATCGGGGTTACAATATACGTATATATAGACGATGAAATATATATTGTATCGGGGTTACAATATACATATACATATAGATAAAAAATATATATTTTATTGGGGTTACAAAATACATATATATAGATAATAAAATATATATTGTATCGGAGTTACAATATACATATACATAGAGAATAAAATATATATTGTATCGGGGTTACAATATACGTATATATAGACGATGAAATACATATTGTATCGGGGTTACAATATACATATATATATAGATAATAAAATATATATTTTATCGGGGTTACAATATACATATATATAGATAATAAAATATATATTGTATCGGAGTTACAACATACATATACATAGAGAATAAAATATATATTGTATAGGGGTTACAATATACGTATATATAGATGATGAAATATATATTTTATCGGGGTTACAATATACATATATATAAATAGATAATAAAATATATATTGTATCAGGGTTACAATATACATACATAGATAATAAAATATATATTGTATCGGGGTTACAATATACATATATAGATAATAAAATATTTATTTTTTCAATTAATGTTTTAGGATTGATGCTGAAGAAAGAGACCATATTATCAAACATATCGGAGACACAGGTCACAGGTAATATATTTTCTAAATTCTGGATTATTCTTAAAAATTATTTTGATCTTTAATATTTTAAGCAGACAGTATAACCCCCTGGTGGACAATATTTGTATCTGTTTAGAGCAGACAGTATAACCCCCTGGCGGGCAATATTTGTATCTGTTTAGAGCAGACAGTATAACCCCCAGGCGGGCAATATTTGTATCTGTTTAGAGCAGACAGTTTAACCCCCTGGTGGACAATATTTGTATCTGTTGAGATCAGACAGAATAAATAGACACTAGACAGTATGGTATTAGATACTTTCCCAAAGTATGTTAGGTACTTTGGGAATGTACCTAACATCGACAGTATAAAACCTTGGTGGGAAATATTTATGTCTGTTTAGAGTAGACAGTATAAAACCTTGGTGGGAAATATTCATATCTGTTTAGAGCAGACAGTATAACCCCCTGGCGGGCAATATTTTTCTCAGCTCCTGTTTGGGGATTAGTGTTGGGACATACAGCTTCTAACTGGGGGAACTACACTTTAAACCAACAGGTGCGAAAAACAGGATTTTCCTCTATACGAGCCAGATTTCTTGACCACTCTACACCCTCCCCCCTCTGAGTTAAAGTGTATGCAATCTCAAAAGTCAAAGTTGGAAAGGGATACTAAATTTTGTTATTAAATTAGGGCAATTCAATGCCTGGGCCCAAAGTGTTATTGTTATAAACCGTTTTTTAGATATTCATGACTCTTGCTTCTTGATTTTGTCCAAAGTCTGAACGATTTTTCAAATGTTTGTTAACAAACAATTGATTTGCTTAGTTCGGGCTGTTATCTTCTGTCATATTTGAAAATCTGCATGATTTTTAAGGAAAACCCCGTATTCCTAGTATATTTTTGTGAAGCCTCAAACCAGCAAAAAATCTTAGAATATCTGAAGAATAAAAACTAACGATGCTCACCTCTACCTCGGCCAAAGGCTCGGGATAGGACAGGTTTGAGGCTGGAATAGAGACAGGTTTACGGAATAGAACATAAGTTCCGGAAATTTCCAGTTTACGGAAAAATCGTTCTGGAAATCGTTCCGGAATTCCGGATTTCCAGAACCTTTTCCATAACAATAAAAAAAAATCGGTATCATTTCCGTACGTAAACTGTAAACCGGAATTCCGGTGGAAACCCTACCGGTAGATTGCTTCTCAAAATATTCCTGATGTCCATAGTTGACTGTTTTTTTTTCTTTCTGTATGGTAAACTTATGAAGCTTACTTTATACATGGTACATAATTCATTTACTCTCAAAGTCACAACTATAAAAACGGAGGGGGGGGGGGGGGAAGGCCTTTTCCTCTTAATGGAATTCTGAATAAAAAAATAAATTACGCTACAAGCACATTTTCCCTCTTTGATTTCAAATTGTGCTAAAATCCATAAAATGTTTACAATCGACATCCTCGAATTTTTGTTATATATATATTTATATATAGATAGAAAATCTAAAAATTTATCAATTCCATAAAATCCCCGCTAGAAATATGAACACTCTATATACAAGTGTACAGTGTTAGAAACGAACACATATCATGATGTACACAACCAACCACCATATTAATTAAATAGAGTTGTACATCAGAAGTAAGCTTTACCTCTTTGTTTCCTTTCTAGTCACAGACTAGAGAATTTTGTACAGAGGGAAAATTTTAAGATTGCATACTTTCACCCAGAGGAAGGGGGGTGAGACAAAAATGTTTTGCTAGGAAAGTAATGACTAACAAAAATCTGTGTAATTTATTTTATTTTTCTTCATTTCCTTGTTTCAGCTCCCGACATATTTGAAAACTGTTCTAAGGGATTCAAGCACATGATGTATTGTATGTAGTATGTACACTGTGTTTGATCTTGTTAATTAATTAATTAATTGAATGATATGAAATTTTCCGTGTTAAAGTATATAATCGGAGGGTTCTAGGTAGGGTAGAAAACCGGGCTTTTATTTATTTTATTTATTGAGGAATTTTGTTAAACATTTGCTGTGCACAAATGTAAGACTTTTGAAAAATATAAACATTTTAAACATTATTAACTTTGAAGAATTGATGAAGATTATGGATAAAGGATATGGATGAAGTGTATGGATGAAGGATATGGATAAAGTGTAGAGATGAAGGGTATGGATGAAGGGTATGAATGAAGGGTTTGGATGAAGGGTATTGATGAAGTTATGGATGAAGGGTATTTATTGATCATGTTATGGATGAAGGGTATGGATGAAGTGTATGGATGAGGGGTATGGATGAAGTGTATGGATGAAGGGTATGGATAAAGTGTATGGATGAAGGGTATGGATGAAGTGTATGGATGAAGGGTATGGACGAAGAGCATCGATATGAAGGGAAGATTAAATTGCACACTGCGACCGACGGGTTTCCCGACGCTCTAGCACCCTCTTACGTGAAGCGATCCAACGTATGGATGAAGGGTATGGATGAAGGGTATGGATGAAGGGTATGGATGAAGGGTATGGATGAAGGGTATTGATGAAGGGTATGGATGAAGGGTATGGATGAAGGGTATGGATGAAGGGTATGGATGAAGGGTATGAATGAAGGGTATGAATGAAGTATAAAGAGTATGAATGAGGGGTATAGATGAGGGGTAGTTATGAAGAGTATGAATGAAAAGTACGGGTGAAGAATGAGGATAAAGTGCATGAATGAAGGATGAAGGTTTGATCTCCAACTGTCTGGTTTACTGTCCTCTATCTGTTATATCCTTCAATGGATAGTTTGTGTCCTGGCGTCCTGGTTCACAGACTGGATCAGACAGAAACAGTTCATATCAACAATTAGGTAAAATATCATTTTTAATACATTAATGAGACTGTTGGCAGAATCTCTAGTGGCCCAATAATAATAAAAATGAGTGGCTAGATTTACAACGACATAACCCTTTAAATCTTTGTCTCATTCAATTTTTGTTTATGAAAATTGATTATATTACATTGCTGATTCTCAGTTAAAGGATATTGGTCAAATGTGTATATGTATTCAGCAAAGACGAGGAGTGACATTGACAGAACATGTTTTCTTTCTAATAAAAGAAAACATCGATTCTCAACATTGTATATTTGGGACTTTTAGCTTCATTTGTCAAATACTAATAAACTTTTTACTAAAAGATTGGATCGCACTCTTGAAATATATATCTTTGTGTTGCTATGGTTTGTAGGAAAGACTTTGATAACAAACTGGAAATAGATTTATTGATATTTCGTTTTATTTATACGCGTGAGCTTGTGCCCACACCCCTGGCCCAAAAAAAAAATAATAAAAGTAAAAAATATCTTTGTGTTGCGAATGAGAAAGGTGAATAAGGACATGGTATGGAGGTGCTTGCAATGTATGTTTTATAAACAACAATTAATTTTGTGTTTGAAGGTCATAAAAAGTTGCAAATTTTAAATAGAAGTGAAAATTCCTATTTACATTTTTATAGTTATAGAAGACCTAGAAAAATAATATCTATGAAATTGGTAAAAAATAATTAAAATTTATTTCCACAAACCCCGGGTTATTTGTGTTCGTGTATGTTTGAATCAGTAAATTGAACTAAAATTGAATTATTGTATATCTAATTAATGAAAACTTCTACTTGAATTAAAATTTAAATATCTAGTTTAAACTTTGAAAACGTTTACTGAGAACGAGGCACCTATGAAAAGTTGCATCAATTACAATGTCACACAATCTTACTTCTACTTTTTTGTATTAGATATTCAGTATATTTTTCAAACAAATTTTGCCTTGTAAATCATATTATTATTATTATATTAACAAATAAGTATTACTGAGTATACGTATTTAACTAAGAAATGTATTTGAGAAACATTTCAATTTAATAAATTCAAAAAATTGAATTCATTTTTTCACTTTTGATATCAAATTTTGTGAAGAGGAAGTGTGTCCCAATTGAGAAGTGGCAAATTAATTTTCTACAGTCTCTATTTTGGGTAATTTAACCGATCTTGAAGAAATATTTTGGATCTGAGGATTGTCCTCCATTATGTCCTCAATGGTTAGTGCAACCTCAGGTCCTAGATGTTCTTTATAATTCGTGCAAATGCCTAAATGTAACTCTCCTCAAGTATATACATGGCTCATCTATGTCTTGTACATTTTATAAGATTATTGATAATTTAGACAAAATTTTCAAAATTTTTATTTCGTTCGGATTTTAGGCATAAACTAAATGTGATAAAAATCAACGCATTTTTTGAGTATTGAAAAATTATCCGCGGAACCAAATTTTTGTGAAAGAATGAATCTTTTAAAAAAATTGTTGGGAAAATATTTATTCTATTTTTTGTATTGTTTTGTTTTTCTGTACAGTACTTTTGTTGTGCTGTAAATTACTTTTGCTTTGCTGTACAGTACTTTTATTTTGCTATATACAGTAAATTTGTTGTGTTGTAAAGTACATTTGTAGCTTTATACCGTACAAAACAAATTTATTATAATAGCAAATACGAAAATTTAAGCCTATTCTCGTGTGGTGCAAGAAATTAAAATCACAATTCTAACAGCGAACAGACAGTAGGTTTCTTTCTGTCCTCAACTTTATTGATACAGTCTCTCATTATTATAATTATATCATATTACATTAATATATATGGTGTAATTTTGTTCTACTCGTCTTGGATTTAAAGATATATTCTCTTGAAAAAGATAACTTTGTAGATTTGGCTCATTTCTAACACTGAGTGTTAGTTTTGGAACTTTATATTCTTTTCCAACATAAAAATTGTATAAATATATATTTTTTCTGACAAATTGAATGAATACTAATGAGCATCAAGCAGAAATAAATCCTAATGATAACATTCACAAAATAAACAAATTAGACATTTTTATTTAGACTTAGCTGGAGGGCCCGGCGTTGCCCGTGGAAATAAAAATTCTTAAATTGTAAACGTATTTGTATATTTTTCTGTAACATATGTTACTTTCATAATCTATACTATAAAACAAGACATTCATATCTATACTGCGCATAGCCGGCCAAACGTCTGGACCAAATGGGCTTAAATTGTTTGTGGACACTGGACACTCATGGGTGGCTAAACAGGCTAAACAGAATTCGAAATTTTTATTATTATTTTTGTTATAATAAGCTATAAAAAAAAGATTTTTTTTTTAATATAAATTTTTTTTTGTATTTTCTTTAAAAAAATGTTTTTTTAAAAATATTTTACGGGCCGATCAGCTAGTGTGTAATAAAACAATTGTTTAGAATACGAAAACTGAACACTATTATTGGACTCTGGGTCACAGCTCTCTGCATAGTTTTGGCAGGTTAGGGACACAAAATAATAATCATTTTCACCAAAAAATATTGTAATATTATATGTTAAATTGAATATTAAACCGTCAAGACTCTAGAAGCCAAATTTTCAAGATTTCTCATGCATCGGTTAGATTAATTAGATCGGTTAGATCGGTTAGATTAATTAGATCGGTTAGATTAATTAGATCGTTTAGATCGGTTAGATTAATTAGATCGGTTAGATCGGTTAGATCGGTTAGATCGGTTAGATTGGTTAGATCGGTTAGATCGGTTAGATTGGTTAGATCGGTTAGATCAGTTAGATCGGTTGAATCGGTTAGATTGGTTAGATCGGTTAGATCGATTAGATCGGTTAGATCAATTAGATCGGTTAGGTCAGTTAGATCAGTTAGATCTGTTTGATCGTTTAGATTAATTAGATTGGTTAGATCGGTTAGATTGGTTTCCATGACCCCAGGTGAAGAGGAGATCATGAGGATCTATGAAGATGGGATATATCGAGCTCCAGACCTGATAGAGAGAACTGGAGGATTCTGGATCACTGGAAGAATCTCACCTTTATTGGAGTCCACCGTAAGTGTACCAGTGGATGAGATAGACTCAGACCCGGAACTAGATGAACTCCTGAGGGACTCTCCGGACATATTGGAACCTTCCTTCCAGGAGACAGTAACTCCATTGAGGACAGCAACCTCCAACACCAGAATTGTAACAGATGCCTTGCAAAGGAACCTGGAGGACAGGTTACCCTGGTTGCGGGACGGTTCACCACAATCTGAGTCCAGTGAAGTTGTACGCTTTGATCAACTCCGAGATGGCGATCCTAGAGCAAGAGAATCTTGGGAGGACCTATCGAGGATACCTCAGACTGAGAAGTAGGATTGAGAACTTAGAGACACAACTCAGAAACAGGGGAATACTTTGGATGGCTGCCTCACCCTTAGATCGCTTAGAACCACCCAATGGATCACTAGAGATCATAGAGGAATTGAATAGACTCAGGGAACTCCGGGTCATCCAGAGAATTGAGGTGATGCAGCAAGCTACACGGTGGGCTCATACACGGGACAATATAATGACTCCAGGAGCTTTGTAGAGACGCGCTTAACCGCTGAGGGACTCTTTATGTTGGGAGTTAGTGGAGACTTGCTTAATTGCTGAGGGACTCTTCCTCATACAGGAATTAGTGGAGACTTGCTTAATTGCTGAGGGACTCTTCCTCATATAAGAGTTAGTGGAGGCTTGTTTTACCGCTGAGGGACTCCACAAATATATGGAATATGATTTGATATGAATAGATATTAACAGATATATTTGTACCAATAAAATGTGTAATGCTAAACCACCCACTTATTCAAGACCTTGAGAGATAGATATTATACATAAGAGGAGAGGTTTGGGTGAATTATGAACTGGTACTGGGAATGAAAGTGAAGTCTTGCATTAACCCTCAAAGATGGGGGGCAACGATTGATCTTGATTTCCCTAGGATTTATGTCTGGGATTGTAACGATATCAAGGGATTAAATGTTACACTACCTAATAACGACCCAAAATTAATGTAAAAAGGATGTCAAAAATGATGCAAAAAATGACCCAAAAACGATGCAAAAAGGAACATTTCGTAACAATCATTTTTCGGATCGTTTTTGGAGTTTTAATTTTTAAAGTCAAAGATATTGCGAAGTTTTATAAAATCAAAGTTTAAGATAATACAGTTTTGAACTTTGTGACATTTTATTAAATTTGCTCTAATAACTATTAATAACACTAGGCCCCGCCCACACACCGACCCCGACATTTCTACAAATGGAGAAACCCAATAATTTACGCCTACAGTCACTTTCAGAAGCTTTCCTTGCAAAGATGATCATTCATCATGTTCTTAAAATTTTCAACCATAAATTATCTGAATCCTCTGAATTTAAATTGAACTCCTGGAAGAGTTTTGTTGGATTTATGGGAAGAAAATTGATTTATGATTTATGAAGCTAAAGCATAGTTTACAATTACAAAGAAAAAATGGCCTTTTGACAGGAGGGTCAAATTTTTTTTAATAGAAAAGGGGACGCGAAGCGTCCTGCATCTTGTTCATTCCAATTTTTTTTTTTTACTTTGTATATGTTTGAAGTTTCTTTGTTTATCTAGGAATAGTATTTGGATTCTCGAATACGGTTGCAAATATCCCTGGTTTCGTAGCTCCTCAATTAGTTGGACTAATCCTGAACGAAAACACGCTGGCAGAGTGGCAAACCGTCTTCTGGGTCAGGTACAGTGAAATCAACAAAACTGTGGAATAGCAAGACGACATTTAATCAATATTTTTTTTGTATTTGTGTTGAATAGCAAATGGTTTTACAAGAGACTTATATATAATCTTGTAAAATGTGTCTGTGTACTCTGCACAGTGTTTCATGTTCATTGGATTAAAAAAATTATAACTAGTCTGCAGTCGTCTTACTATTCAACAATCTTCTGAATTAATTATATTAGGCTTGATGTATTTTTTTAAATAATATTTTCGAACAATCCTGGAAAATATGAAAATGTCGTCTTCATTATCGAAAATCCTCGAAACAGGAATAAATGTTTTAAAAAATAAGTCTCAGATCATGAAAAATAAAAAAAATTATGAAATAACAACTATTTACGAATGCGTCGAAAAATAATCGATGACTATTGTTTGTAATATCTGAATGATTTGTTTGGAATGAAATTAATTTGTTTACGATCCGAATTGAGTATTGAAACTTTCTGAATTTTTATGGACGCTACGTTCTTCCGTATGAGTAGTCTTTAACAATTTTCTCCTTTTAGACACAACAAATAGAAGCGCTAGCAATCAAAAGCGCTTATTTTCGCCGCAAGCCTACACCAAGCAGTGCAATTTGAAGAAATATAATTCCTTAATTCAGTTTGTTTATTTATTCATTCATTTGCTTGTTTCAATCCATTGAAACGGTTGATACGATCAGCCATTTTCTATGTTACCCCCATGATACCAGAAATAGTTCCAAGCCGCGTCGGGTTTGAACATTTCCACCCAAAACTTTGATTTTTTTTGTTGCATTTTCACCTAGAATTTACTTTTTATCCCATAAAAAAAGAGATATGATGACCGCATATATCCAAATATGTATATTATTAAATGCTTATTGCATATATTTAAGGATTGGGCCAATAACTGCTATAGTGTATGGTAATTGCTTAAATACACAGGGTTACCCACAAAGGATGAGAATTTATACGATTTGTATCCTTATATTCACGATTCCCTGCAACTGTAAACGTGTTTGTTTCTATGTCAAATCATTAAATAAGCCATCAGATAACTATATCTAAGGCAGAATACATAATTTAACCTTGGGATAGTCTTATTTTAAGAGTTTACGGTCGCCTTTACAGTCTCATCCTTTGTGGGTAACCCTGTATATATATGGCACTCTAGTATGCCGAGTCCATTAGCGCTTGATCCAATCAGGGTTCAGTCATGTGTTTGTTGTCTATTCTGACCCAATAGAAACAGCATGGCGGTAACATCTATCTTTCTATCTATCTCATTATCCAATTAGGAAAAAAATCCTTATATCGGCGCTAAAACAGTAAATGGAAATACTTACTTCTACTGAAACTAAAGTGATGGCAGCAGAATGTTCTGTGTTGCGTTCATAGATAATTTCGGGAAAATACCCTCATGCAGAAATACCCTCATGCAGAAAATACCCTCATGCAGAAAAACTCTTTAAGATATTATGTTTCAGTGCTGCTGTTCATGTTGCAGGGTCTATTCTATTCCTTGTCAAGGTAAACAGTCTGTACAGTGTACATGTGTACAATGGAAAAGCTTGTACAACTGTACAATTCCATTAAAGAAACCAGGTTTTTGTTACAATCTTTGATTTCTAATTAATCTCCTTTGATATTTTTGAAAAATTGAATTATTTGATCTAACAGAATTTATAGTTTGAAATATCGACATGTCAAAGACCTTAAGGGATTAGAAAATCAAAGTTTATGGCAAAGACTTATAATTCCAAATATGTTATTACACTGCAATGAACTAGATTTTATGCACAAGTAAGAGAAAAAAGCAAATTTATTCAGTTACATTTTCAAAACATTTGTTTTTCTCAATAGGTCTGCAATAAAGGAGTTATAATTGAAAACATTTTAGAACAGTTTAATTTAGTAAGAATATAAAATTCAATTCCATGCAGGCGGTTTTCCAAAGCACAAAATCTTGAATTTTATGTCGTAGAATGTTGACTGTAAAAAGTACCTCTGCATTTGATCAGTGGTAATTTTTTTATTGTAAAGAAAATTTTTTTTCCAGGGATCAGATCAGCTGCAGAAATGGGCTATACATCAGACAACAGATGAATTGACAGTGAACAACCAGCTGGATAAAGCTGTCACAGATGAATTGACAGATAAAGATAAATCTAAAGATTTCAAAAGTCAAGAATAAAACAGCTCAATCTGTGATTCAGAATGTAAATTATGAATGAATAAATCAATCTATGAAATGCCAATTTGGTTGTAATTGTAAAAATTTCAAACTGTAGTTCTCCATCAAATAGCTTTCAGGGGTCAATATAATTCCCAAAAAAGCTGATTTTCTCGATCCCAAAATATTTTTTTGCCCCCAATTTTTTTTTAAATTATCATTTCAAAAAAATTTGCCCCCAATTAAAGAATTTGCCCCCATTTCTTTCAAATTTGTCAATCCCAAATGAGATTGAAAAAGGAATCATATTGACCCACCCCTGATAGCTTTAACTAAAAGCTATGGGAAAACGCATGACACTGTCAAATTTTTGAATTATTTTTTTAATAGCTTGGGAACCGACTGGGGGGGGGGAGGGGGGCGAACCGACTTTCACCCCCCCAGCATATTTTGCATCCCCTGTCGCCCCCCCTCACTTGACTCCAGCATGATCATGATATAGGACCTTCTTTAACAAAATTTGTCAATTAAAAAAAATATACTGGAGAGTAACAGGAACATTTACTACTTATGTCATAGACCTACGACGATTAAGGGAGAAGGTGGACAAATATGGCTAGTGGATGATTTACAAAATTCTGCTGTAGACTGTAATAGGGGACTTTATATACAGGGTGTCCCAATAAACATGGGAATTAAGAGACGACATGAAAGTCGTCTTTGATGTCTGATATTTAATGCATGGAAAAAAATTTAAAAAACGAGGCTGTACGGCTGACGGGCTTTTAATAAAGTGGTCTACTTTTCTTGTTTCTTAAAAATGTAATATATCCGTTAATTTTGAAGATTCAAAATTGGTTTTGAAAATTTTGAATTTCTCAAAACCTAGCGATATTTGATGTTTAAGCTGGAATACTGATAAAATTGTGTTCATTCATGAAAAAATGCCACACGGATCGAAGGTGATATAAAAGTCGGCACTGAATTACCATGTTTGGAACACCCTGTACATAGTGAATATAGCTAAGCCAGGGACTAAGAGTCTCAACAGAAACGTATAAAAAATAAATGAAAAGACACTAGAACAACAGAAATTTTTAGGCATTTTGCCCACATTTACTATAAATGTCGTTCTTTTTAAAGCTGTTGGAAGTATATATTTTTTAAACACAAGAACAAGCCCAGGGGCGTACGAGAGCATTTGC
>NW_019396133.1:44459-48144 GCF_000591075.1 Eurytemora carolleeae | reverse complement strand
TATACAGGGTGTCCCACGAAACATGACAATAGGAAGACGACTTGAAAGTCGTCTTTGGTATTTGAATTTATTTGTGACATTTAGTCTTCTATCTACTTTAACGTGCATGATTCTTGAAACAATTGTCACATAATTCTCCTAGCCCTGGCATTTCCAGAAAAATACAACTGCATAAATTGGGGTCGATCGATTCAGAGTCTGACATTATTATAATCGAACTAAGACAGATCATTTTGCAATTCCCATATTTCAGATAAAATGGTAGTTAAGAAAACATCAAATAATTTCGAGAGGTTTACTGCTCTGAACCCAGCAGCTAAACCTATTGGACCTATTCCAGCTAAGGTTAAGAGTTTCAAGAATTCACTATTATTTTTTCCTAATTCATGAAAGGAACTGCATGTCAACTTTGTTTCTGGATTTGATTAAATTTTGGCCATTTTATTCCTCGACGCTGTTCTAGTAATATATAACACAGTCTGAAAAGGAAAATCCAAGATAGTTTTAGTAAATAATCTAAAAATAAATAATAAAAAACGAAACAAAAATTTATAGAAATAGTAAAATAAATATTTAATTTTACGCGACTGAAATGTGGGGCCATGGAATTGTTTATTTGGAAACGGGTTTTTGATTAAAATGTGTTTTTGTTTTTAGGTCCGTGGAGTATCGGATATTGGAATATATTTTGATTTTAATATTGGGGATAAACCACACATGGCGTTCACTATACCGGGAAGGTACGTAAAAAGTGTCATATCAATTGGACTAATGATCGATTGGACTAACGTTCGTTTAGACTAATGTTCATTTGGACTAACGTTCAATAGGATTAAAGCCTTTTTTAACAAATATTTGTTAAATTTAACTATTTTTCAATTTAAAAAAAATAACCTCATTTCCAGTTAATTAAGCATTTCTACAAAAAAAAATTATGTGATGTAATTTTAGTATTCGAGGGTTAGGTTACGACAATTTCCGGGCCGAGCGTTGCCCCCACAAAATAATGATATCAATGTGTTAAAATTGATTTTTAGATTTTTTTAATTTGTTCATTTGAAAATAATTATTTTTATTTTGTTCATATGTACTAATGTTAAAATGGATTAAAAATGAATTTCTGAATACCTTTAGTGCAGTTGTACGTATGTCCATCGGCTCAAATAGTCCTGCCGATATTGCATCTAAAATTTAGAGTGCAAACTTTCGAAGTATAGCAACCTCCTTGCTTCACAGGGGTATATATATATATATATATATTTTCCCCCACCTCCCTGCCTCCCTCTTCTAAAAATATTTGTCCACCCAAATTATGGAAAAATAAACAACTTTTTTGGAGGAAATGAATCTAATAAATTTGGAAAGTCTAAATTAATTTTTTTCCCTCGATCCGTTTATTATAAAGTTGCATGCCCAATTCACAACTGTACCCTGCCTACCTTTATCTGATAAACAACGAGGAAGATACGTTGGTTTTTCATTTGAAAAGAGATTTGTTCTGTCTTTATTTGTCACATTTTTTATCAGATAAAGGTTCATGGGTACAGTTGTAAATCGGGCATTGCTACCTTTGCAGGGAGGGTCAATTGCAATTGCGCTGACAGTCCCTTTAATGTCACGTTCACAATCCCTTTAATATATTATTAAGGATGTAAATAATTAAGGATGTATATAAACGGAATGGAGAACCTGCTAAAGTACGGGAAGTCTCACCAGCTCCTTCGTTCCATCCTTAATCCTGGTCTAGAGTTCAACATTATTATCAGAGAGCTTAAGGAAACAAGGTAAAGGGAGTGTTTACTTTTTTAAAGAATAGTCAAAGAAGTTCTAATTTGTTACACCTAATTTATCTAATTATTTTTTCATCTGAAAAAGAGCGTATTTTCAACTTTTTTCTTTATATGTCCACGAGGTGCTCTCTAGGTATGGGCATCTCCATCTCCCGCAGGCCAGGGGGGATCAGGATGCTGGAGCGGAGGAGGGTTCTGATAAGAAGAAGAGTAAAGAGGTCAGAGTCAGAGAACTACAAACTAAAAATGAGCATAGTTTTTTGGTTCCTTTTTAGATGTTCAATTTTTTTTTTCAAGTTTCAAAAGACTTGTTTTGAACAAGTAGGATATGTTGATTTTGTATTTAAAAACAGTGCTTAGGATCCGGATCCATGGGGCATAATATCAACCAAGTACTGCAAACAAAAACTTTTTACTCATAAAACCAAAATCTGAACTATTGAAAAAAGAGAGATTATAAAAAATTTCTTGATTTTTTAATGGTTCATAAAGTTTTAGCATGAAAATAAGCGAAAAAATATGACAAATAATTTGAAAATTCTGCTTTGTTAAAATCATTCAGTAAATCTGAACGAAATGACCTGGATCCGGATCCATTTTTTCCCAGTGCGGATCCAGGATCCGGATCCGCATCAATATTAAATTGATCCTTAGCCCTGTGTAAAAGGCTTTATAAGTTTGCTTTACTTACATCACATTGAATAAAATATACAATCTGACATAATATATGAAACAAAACATTTAAATGAGGGTTAACATCATTTTAACAAATTGTTTTGAACAAAATTGAGCATCTCAGTAATCTCAGATTCTTGCCAAGTTCTTTAAATGTCAGAAAAACGAACCAAATGAAGGTGTCCGATGCTAAAAACAAATTTCTTAACTTTAAAAACTATTTTTATATATTTTTTCCCTGTCGCAGGCCACGTTAAATATTTCTAGTGCGATGGTTAAAATTCGCAAATGAATTTGTAGTTTGAAAAATAATTAATGGAATTGACTCTTTGCCACAAATTTATAATTTTCTAATCCTTTTATCTTTGAAACCCAATATCATAAATCTTAGACATTTCAAACTATAAGTTCTGTAAGATCAAATAATTTAAGTATGAAATATTAAAGGTCTACATGATCAGGTTGCAAAAATAAAGGCATTAAAAATTTGAGCTTGTAGCAAAAACACAATTCTTTTGATTCCAAAATGGTTCAAGTTTAGCTAGCAGCGTAACTAAGCTTTCTATCATACTTGATTTCTTCAGTAGTCATGTACGCAATACGCATTTCTCTTGATATTGGTTTGATGTGTTCTTTAGATCAGAAACCATATTTTTTCAGAACGAAGAAGAAGCTGTGATGGCAAAGTATTTTGTCACTTTTATCTCTCCTGCTACATATTCAGGGATACAACACAACAAACTAGATAAATATATTTTTCTAAAAATTTTTTTTTACAATGTTTTGTTTTCTTGTCAGGAAGTTCTACTACAATTTGCACTCAGGGAGCTTTGTGCAGAACGAGTTCAACGAAAAAAAATATCGTTTTTTTATCTGTTAGTGTTTAATTCTGACAATTTCCTATATTTTTCTGCAAAATTTCGCAAGTCACTATTATAGGGAAACCAGAATTGGATATTATCATTTTCAAATAGAAAAACAAGGATATCTTAGTCATATGTGCGTGAACTAAGATTTAAATGGTACGGCTTTATAATTGGGGCCCTTTCTTAATGAAGGGCCATCTGAAATTACGTCAATAGTCCCTTTAAGCTCTTTTTCACCACCTTAATCTAAGTGTGTGTACTGAGTAGAGAAGTTTATACAGAACGGGTTGAACAAACAGGGAATATTCCATGCCGAGGAACATAGCTTCAAGAAGTATCTAGATCAGGTAGGGG
>NW_019396133.1:0-44445 GCF_000591075.1 Eurytemora carolleeae | reverse complement strand
GGGGGGGGGGGGATTGAATGAACCAGGAATATTTCATGCCGAGGAGGTTGCTTGCTTCTCTTTTCTCAATTTCGGCCGTCTCCCTTTGTTCTGCTTTGTGGTTGTAGATCGGGAACCTTTGGTTTTCGAGAAAGAGAAATACTCTTTTCCACATAACCATAGGTTCAATCTAACAAACACTCCAGAACTAAGAAAATCTTTGTAAAGTTCAACCAATCGGTATTTGAAAGCCATGATTAATGTCAAGGTTTACCGACAAATCAAATGAACTGGTGCGTGCGCGGAGGGGCCACTAGGAAAGTGGAAACAGTTGGAACCCCCATGAGAGAGGGGTGAAGTAAAGTAACAAGGTGTTGTCAGCTTGAGAGCAGGGGTGTTTTCATTAACGATGAAAAAATGGCAGCTTAAAAGGAAACATTAAAACGATCCAATTTTATTAAAAGTCTTGAAAACATACTATGTTACCAGGTTCAACTGGAAGAAATGGGTGTTCCCATGGAGGGATCCTTCGAACAGAACTGGTTTCTTATCTCGGATATGGGGGATACAGGTACAGAAACTGATCTGCAATAAATTGGTTTATTTTTCAGAACTTCTGGATTTTAACCCTATTCCTGCANAAAATTCCGCAAATTATATTAAAGATCAAAGACGACATTCAACTCGTCTTGCAACTGTCATGTTAATTGTGAGACTGTATTTGAACGGAAAGAATCAGCATATATCACGTTATGTATGATGTGAAAGGTAGAATACTGGATACTATCTATTTATCTATTTTACAAATGAAAAAAAACACTTGAATCTTAAAGAGAGAGGCAGTTGAAAATGAACAGATCCACTTTATAAATATAAACGTATAATACAGGGGCCACTCAAGTTTTTAAAAATTGTATTAAAAAAGTAAATGTTCGTGGTACTACTAATAATTAAGCCTTTGCTCCTATACTCCTTTCAAGCTCATGATGTGAAAGAAGGTTGGTGGAATTTGTTAAAACTATTTTTTATCAAAAAAACTTTAGAAAAAGAGGGCAAAAAAGATGCGAGATTTTAAACTTAATGGAATTAAAGTTAAATCAATTTACTGGATTCAACATAAAATTTAAATTTCAGATAAAGTACTTGGAAGACAACATAGCGTCCCATATCATATTAGATTATCTCTAATCTTTAACGACAAAATAAACCCTTAATACTCGAAAAACTTATCATTTTCCGCAAGAAAATTATTATATAAGCCTTATGTTATTTTTCAAAATTGATTTATTCTAATTAAATTTTCTTATTAGTCCCGAAAATTGCAATTTAGACCTGTTGACGGTCTAATATGATGTGGGACACCCTGTATAATCAAACAGATAAATGTAGATAAATGTTCTGAGATGGTAACTTTTAAATGAACGGAATTAATTGCACAGATATCCGATATCCCATTCGTCAAAAGTTCGGACTTATTAGAGCTTGGAACAACTCTGGCAATTTTGTTTAAATAAATAAATTAATAACTTATTTCGTCCATACATAAAGACAATTTTTTAAATAACTGTTTGTATATAACCATATATCTTGAAATCAATTCATAAATCTTTATCTATCAATTTATCTGTTTCCGTCTGTTTCTCTCTCTTGACATTCTTCTAATTACAATCGTGTTTATCGAGTTTTCACCTTTAATATTTGTCTAGGACCTGTCGTCTTCTACAGAATGGTTGTGTTTATCCAGGGGAAAAGGTTGGGGTTCATTGACAGAATAGATCAAAATCTCAAGGTATTGAAATTCTTAAAAAAGGAAATATGCGAAAATTCGCAATTTTTTGCTCCATAATAATAAATAATTGCTGATTTCTTTCTAAAGAAATCAGCAATTATTAATAACGCGTCGACCCTAAATATAGCTAGCATTCGCTCTAGGGACTTAAGATGTAATTTTTAGTGATCCTTTATTTATAGAGTGCTATGTTGTATTCACAACGGTACCCTTTCAACCTTTGACTGACCTTAAAAATTCGATTACAAATATTTTTTGAATTTATTTTTAAATTAAAATTTTCTTAAAAAATTTAACTTTTTTAATATTTCATTTTGCTTAGATTGGAGAGCAGGTTACATGTGATGTTGCTTGGAATCAGCATGAAGACGGTTCCTATTATATCAGTGGTGCACCAGGTAGTATCCTTAAAGGGATAGTTTTCCTATTTCCAAGTATACGGCCTAAGACGGCCTTACTACTGAAAAATGTACCTATAAAGGCCAAATTAATCTATTCTTGTCGAGTTATCATAGTATTTTTGAGGCTTTTAATGGTGTATATTTTTTGGTTGAAAGTCTTTTTTCCCCCAAAATTTAAGCATGTTTTATTCGCTGAACTGGGGAAAATAAATGAATTTTATGGGAAAATAAATGAATTTTATGGGAAAATAAATGAATTTTATGGGAAAATAAATGAATTATCTGGGAAAATAAATGAATTTTATGGGAAAATAAATGAATTTTATGGGAAAGTAAATGAATTTTATGGGAAAATAAATGAATTTTACGGGAACATAAATTAATTTTATGGGAACATAAATTAATGGGAACATAAATTAATTCTATCGATAAAAAATTGGATTTTTGGGTTAAAAGTATTGAAAAGATAAAAAAAAACTTGCCTGTTTGATCTAAATTTTCACCAATTTTCCCCTAGATCATCAAACCGGTTTTATTAAAATTTCTTGGAATTTTTTTTCCTTTCATCTTAAAAAATGTTTTAGGTGGTTATGCAGCAGTTTCTGTCTACAAAGGACCTAAACCAATCAAGTAGGAGGCTTTTTTTAATGAACTTTTAAATCAAAGGATATAGTAGAAATCAGCCAAAAGATTTAAACAAAAGAATTGCTTAGATTAAACCATCAGGAGGAGGTAATCCGACTGAGCGTGTTTTAAGTACAAAAGCTGTGACCTCTGTCCGAAAGTACAAAAATTGTCACCTCTGTCCGAAAGTACAGAAGTTGTGACCTCTGTTCGAAAGTACAAAAGTTGTGACCTCTGTTCGCTTAGATTTGAAGAACGGCGTGAGACGAGTAAAGTGAGTGCAGAGGAGAGTCACAAGGTTCAGATTTTCCAGCTTCTAGAGGATCCATCAGGATCTGGAGCTTATACTTCAGGTAGACTGGTTGGTTGGTTGGTTGGTTGGTTGGTTGGTTGGTTGGTTGGTTGGTTGGTTGGTTGGTTGATTGATTGATTGATCCATCCATCATAGCATCGTTTTATTGATTATTTGATAAGATTGTATGATTACTTCTTTATTTGAGTGATGATTAAAATGATTGAGATTGATTAATATTAATTGCCATTGATTAATTGAACACAATAAATAAAATTGATTGATATATATTTATTTCTTGAGATGAGAGATAGCTTTATAGTGATTGGTATTGATTGATTCAGAGATTTGATTGATAGATTCAGAGATTTGATTGATGATTTCATATATGAATGAGATTGATTAATATTAATTTATATTGATTGATTGATCACAATTGATATAATTGATTGATATATTGCTTGATATTGATAGATTGTGTGATATTGATTGATTGATACGATTGCGTGACATTGATTGATTGAGAGATTGCTTGATATTGAATGAATGAGAGATTGCTTGATTTCGATTGATTTAGTGATTGCGTGATGTTGATTGATTGATTGAGAGATTGCTTGATATTTAAGGATTGTGTGATATTTAAGGATTGGCTGTGATCCAGATGTCTCCAATGATACGGGCGGACTGTGCCTCTGCCAGTATGGTTGGAGAGTTCTGCAGATTCAGAAACCAGGCTAGCACCAGAAATAATTTGTTCATTTGGTTTTTATACAATGAAAACAGGGTTGAGCTCCGCCACTTGCCCCGGTCTATGTGGGATCAAGTGGATCTGTCCTGATTTCTTTAAGGGTTCAGTTTTATTTTTATTTTTACTTTTTCAGTTCTTAGTCGAGAAGCAGAACTCTTTTTACCATTAATTTATTTTATTTTGTTTACCTTTTTTCTCTTATATTTCTCACCTTTTCAGCTCTCTTTAAGTAAGTCAGTTTTTCCGGATCCACAATCCACATACTCAAAATAAACCAAAGACAACACCTCTCAGCCAGTTTTTTTTCTCTTAAATGTTATCGCATAACAGGAAATACGAAACTTTTTGTATCCATTTATTTTGAAGTTTATATAAATATCAATATTCGGAACTAATGGATCCAAATCAAATCTGATTTTATTATTAAATTTGTTTATTTCATGTATAATGATTTCTGTGTGCACAGGATTTATACTACTGTGGAGTAAATTTAGCAGGTAATATTGCTACCCCCCCCCCCTCAAATTGATTATTTAGGTCATATGTCTTCAAAATTGAGGTTGAAGTCAAATATTTTAAGTTTTTTTCCAGATCTATTAAATCTTCAAAATACAAAGCCCTTGTCCCGTATAATGTTATCATTTTCAATTTGGAATTATTCACACGCTCTATAAGGCAAAAATATGATAATCACACGAGGATAAAAATATAATAATGGAAATTCTATAACGAGATAGAATAATCTTGATATATTTTAAACTGAATATTTTTATGATTTTAAATATATTAAGCTTTCACAATTTAACAATTGTTGATCTATCCAACCTGTTTCAGGGGTTGATCTATCCTACCTGTTTCAGGGGTTGATCTATCCTACCTGTTTCAGGGGTTGATCTATCCTACCTGCTTCAGGGGTTGATCTATCCTACCTGTTTCTGGGGTTGATCTATCCTACCTGTTTTAGGGGTTGATCTATCTTACCTGTTTCAAGGGTTGATCTATCCTACCTGTTCCAGGGTTTATCTACTTTACCTGTTTCAAGGGTTGATCTATCCTACCTGTTTCAGGGGTTGATCTATCCTACCTGTTTCAGGGGTTGATCTATCCTACCTGTTTCAGGGGTTGATCTATCCTACCTGTTTCAGGGGTTGATTTATCCTACCTGTTTCAGGGGTTGATCTATCCTACCTGTTAATGCCCGGAGACTGTTTCAACGGTAACCTGAATATGCTGGAGGTGAAAGAACAGAGAGCACAGTATGAAGTTAAGGTAATGAAACAGATCCGAAATTTGTATTATATTCAGAGTTAGGCTTAAAACCAGTTTCTCTCCTTATTACAGAAAGGAAGATTAGGTTTGTGCTGACAATTTTGGGAAACAGTTACAAAGGCAGTGAGCTGGTGAAACTTATCATGAATGAGCACCTGTCAGAGCAGAACTCTCCTTTCTACACAGATCTGGGAAGAAGATTGAACCCAATAAATTTGAAGCCTGAAAAAATCTCCAAATCTTCAGTGAACTTTTTGCTGAAGAAGGAAGTTGAGATGATCAAAAACCAAATTGCAGGTCTGAAATCCTTAAATGCCCTCCCTCTCCCAAAAGTATGGTGGCGCAAGCAGCTCTATATCAAGGATGAGACTTGAGTCAAGGATATTGACAGAATTCCGCTGCGGTAATGCAAGGCTTGGGAACAGGGACAACAGCTTGACTGAAGTAGCAGTACACAATGGGCAAGGTCGAGTTGTAAATTGCCCTCTGTGCCTCTTAGGTCCAAACAATGAGTCTCACCTTCTTATTGGTTGCCCAGCTATGGGCCAAATTAGAAAATCTTTGTTGGTCTCTGATAAGGTCTCCCTGGATTTGTGGATTACAACAAACCGAAGGCATAATCTTAGTAACACTGACCTAGCAAAAGTGTTCCTTGGAGAAGAAGGGGACTTGAAACTTGGGGATTTTGTGTCCAGAGGATACCTGTTATTAGACCTTCGAGAGTCATTTCTAATGAAAATATATGAACGCCTAGATCTGTAGTTGATGATGAAGACCCCGGATAGAGGTAAGAAATGTCACCCCTTTTTCATTTTTTCTAGGAATTTCAGATATAAATCCATATCCCAATTCTATAACACTCCTTACTAATCACATATTCATTTCCAATAGTCATTGAAAAAATATTAAGGTTTATCCGATTTTTAAAAAAAAATGCCAGCCAGGCATTATGAGGACATAATCAAGCTGGTGGACTGCTTTTGTAGCCGCTTAACACTGGGCTACACTGTTGTAGTTTACGGTGACAAGAAGTAGGGACATAAAATAAATTCAATACCTATTTTGTGACCAATTTCGAAGAGCCAGCCTAAATTTGTCTTATGTCTTATGTCTTATGATAATGCTCTATTTGAATTCTAAACATCTAAGAAGTTAAACAATATTAATCTTTATTCTCTGATATTTTTGGGTTTTTCTTGTTCAACATTTTAACTATATGTACCCTTAAAAGATTAGACTTTAATTGCAGTTTAAAATTCAAAAATTATACTGATCTGAAGGTTAAATGTTTTGGTCTGCCCTGCATATTATTTTTTAATGATATATCTAATAATCTGGCAAGCAAAAATACACGTTTATTGTTTCTACCAAGAATGCAAGGAAAAAGACTGCGTCAAATTACGTACAGTCGTCTCTGAAGTCTCATTCTATCTGAGTAACCCTGTATATTGCATTTGTATATACTACATGCATTTTTCTCAGTTGGAAATTTATTAACTGAAAGATAAAGGTATTGGAGCCGGTGCTCCTTTACACTTTACTCTTAAAGGAGGCCAGTCCGCCCTTTCAAAGTTTTTAAAAAAAGTTTACAGTTTTTCGTATTAATTAACTTTTTATAAAGTTTCTAATGTTTTTTTTAGTTATTTAAAAATATTTATAAGGTTTACTTGTTTGAATTTTTGTGAAAAAACTACATGAACAAGGAAAGCCAATGTTGAACAGGATCAAATTGTTAAATTTTTTTTTCGTTAATGTTTTCTCAACAAACTCTAGGATGGCCATTTTAGGTAATGATGTCAGAGCTACTGTTGAAACCAAAATCAAAATATAAGATCCTGTAAAACAAAGTTATAATGTTAAATATGAAAGGGAAATTTTAAGTTATAAGCTGAAGGGTTTTGTTCTGAGATGTTGGATGGGTCAATCTGCTGAACAATCCAGAGATAATTTCAAGGATGTACATGGGGAGGAAGACTTAAGCCGCCCAAATTTATCAGATTAAGTTCTGCGCCGAAGCATTTTTCGAAGTGTCTTCTTTATAAACAAGATTATGTATCTAATCAATGTTGTAAGTCTGGTTTAGAACAATGTACAAGACGAGAAGTTATATAATTAAAGTTAATTTTTGGAAAAATTCTTGGGTTTTAAAAAAAGTTAAAAAATTAAATGCTGCTGAGTTCTGTGGGATGACGTGAGATGTTTCGGTCTACCGTAAAATCCAGAGATGATTTCAAGGATGCTCGGGAGAAGGAAAACTTAAGCTGCCAACTTTTCCAGAAGAAATTCTGAGTTGAAGCATTTTTCGAAATGTCTTCTTCATTCAAAATATATACTACACACAACACTAACTATTCCAGGTTAGGCTAGGTGAAAATAGATAGATAGCGGCCATGATAGATAAATAGTTAGATAGCCGCTAAGGTTTCTGTTTTGTGAAAGGGGGGCGGGTAGTCTAGTCGGTATTTGACCTAGTTTTGTATTTCTGATATTTGTCAAGGTTGGATACTTCGGTAGATTTGAACGCGTTGAATATCCGATCCCGGAGCTCAGTTCTATGCACGCCAAGATGAAGAAGAGGTTTCTAGACTGGGAGACACTGGAGGCCGTTCTACTTAGGAAAACTTCATTAACAATGAATTAATCTATGTTATGTTTCACCTGTATGCTAATTTTTTGTGGGGAATTCGGTAATAATTTTTCTACTCCCCAAAGTCATTTTAAAATTTCCTAAAATATCTTTTTTTCTGATTAAAATAACCTCAGCCCTGATTTTTTCGAAATGATGGTTGAATGTTTTTTATTGATTTATTTCTTATTTTAGTTACTTATTTATAAAACAAAAATGAAATTTTAGAAAAGTACCGCCTCGTGTTGAGACTATTCCCGCCGGAATGGCGGTTGGAAGGTCAGTTAATAATTTACACACCAAGATTCAATGGCTTTTAAAACTAATTCTTACATTTTGGAATGGCGTTCATTATTAATATTACGAAATAAAACAATTTATAATCCAAAGTAGAAAATCTTCTTCGCGGCAAGAGCGCTCAACAATTTTTATGCACTTCCTTGCCCACGCCATAAGGCCTCTCTGTTAAAACCTTGTTTGCTCTAGACTGAAAAGTGAGTATGCTGCAGAGAGCAAGAACACTGTATAAATTTACATGTTTCTCTAGACTGAATTTGTTTGAACCTGTACAGAGCAAAGCAATTGATAAAACCTTGTTTTCTTTAGGCTGAATTTTCTTGAACCTGCAGTGAGCAAAGAAACTTTAAAAACCATGTTTTCTTTTTGCTGTATTTGCTGGAACCTGCAGAGAGCAAAGAAACTTTAACAAACTTGTTTTCTCTAGACTGAATTTGCTCGAACCTGCAGAGAGGAAAGAAACTTTAACAACCTTGTTTTCTCTAGGCTGAATTTTCTCGAACCTGCAGAGAATAAAGAAACTGTGTCCAAGGGAACAATTCTATTGGAAGTTGGCCCTTATAAGGTAGGAATATAACTAGATATTATTCATTTTAATATGGGTTCAAATCTTGCCCAACTCCCCTCTGCGCAGTACAAAGAAATACTGATTTAAAATCTAAATTTAACTTGGGCCCTAGTCCCTATTTTTATTTCTTATGATTAAAATTTTGTTTCCAGTGGGATTTTTATCGGGAAAGTAAATCATTTTTAAGGATATATAATCCCCCCCTAAATATATTTAATACCCAGAAATCAACAATAGATAATTTTTCCCTCTTACATTCCTAATCCCTTCTGCCAGCTGCCCTAGAGTGAGGGAATCTCTTAACCCATCCCCCTCCTTATGTTCACATTTGGCAACTGACCCTGAAAGTATAAACTATAATTAACGGTTTTAAAGGTAATATACTGTATTGGTCTATATAATGTACTGTACTTGTATAGATAATGTACAGTGCTGTCAAGATATTGTACTGTACTTGTTAAGATAATGTAATGTATTTGTCAAGATTATGTACTGTACTAGTGAAGATAATGTGATGTATTTGTTAAGAAAATGTACTGTACTTGTTAAGATAATGTACTGTACTTGTTAGGACAATGTAATGTGTTTGGTAAGATAATGTACTGTATTTGTTAAGATAATGTAATGTATTTGTTAAGATAATGTACTGTACTTGTTAAGATAATGTACTGTACTGTTAAAATAATGTACTGTACTGTTAAGATAATGTACTGTGATGTTGGTGGAATCAAAGATTATCCCGAAGGACAATATGTTTCACAAAGATGCAATCTTATTCAACCAAAGGTATTGTAAATACACAGATCTTTTTATATTCCAGTGCTTAGTTTCTTTTTTATAAATATATGACGGATCCAGGATCCAGGTTCAGCATCAAATGAACAACAACTAAATAAACCGCGTCATTATTTGCAAGCTTTTTATTTAGAATGATCAGGCCAAAAATTCAGATTCAGATTCGGAAATTGAATCCTATGGTTGGGAAAAAATGTCCTCCACAGGACAAAATATTTGTCCAACTTTTGAACAATTTGACACTAATGTTAGATTGCAACTCTAGGGATGCAATCTAATTAATTGCGAATTTTTCTGCCAATAAGTTGCGGCTTTACAACTCCGAAAACATTAATGATATTTGCTTTATGATGAACGCAAAAATATGTGTTGCTAAACTAACTAGATTTTATAGTTTTTATAACCTGAAAAGAGTAGATTTTGATTTAAATTAAAATTTTATATTTTAATAAGAGGAAAAATTTCCATGAATTTTTTTTAAATTTGAAAAAATTGCATGTCTCCTTATTTACGTGAGGCAACAAGGATTCAATACATATAGGAAACAATATTACATTGCCTTGGCTTCCCTCGGCCTTGTTGGGACTTGGAAAGTCTCGGCAATGTAATATTCTCTCTTAGATTAATTGCATTCCTAATTGCTTCCCTATAATGACCTAGATTAATTGCATTTCTATTGCTTCCCTGTAATGAAGAGATAAATAGTTATTATTCTAATTGTTTAGGATGGAGAAGCGGAGAATAAGGATGATCCAACAACGTTTTCACTGCAGGCAGATCATATCATTGGCCTTATCATTCTGAAACTTATCAATTAATTAAACAAAATGTTTTGATCAGGACTGACAGGCAAAGAGGTCGTGTTGTTTTTGTGAAAACACATTATTTTATATAGATCACCATATTTATTTAAGGATTATATTTGCTGAATGTGAGTAAAATTTGTGTTCAAATTATTTCGCCAAAGTGTTGTCATCAGGATCAGAAGTCATAACTTTTGTATAAAATAAAGCATGATCTCGATATCCATATTCTATAGGACAACTTGTAAATTGGAAAGATGAATGCTTGATCCCAGCATTCACTACACAAGTTTTGACTTTAGGAGATACTACTCAAAAAATCCAGAAACTTTGTTCCACAAAAAAAACTAGTTATTAAAAAAAATATACGGTATACTCACTATACACTCTTGGAGTGATTAGAAATGAATATGATATGAATATAGGATAGAACAGCTTTTTTGGCCTGGCTTCATCAAAGGTGATTTTTTTTAGTTTTGTTGAGGATTTATTAAAAAAAATCAGTTCTAAATCTGTATTTTTGTTCAGGAATCTGACGTATTCCATGTTCCAACGTGTTCGGGCCAAAACTGCTCCCTTCAAATATTTCATTCCTTTCCCTAAGGTAAAAGAAATCATATCCATTACTCCCGTTATCCTACCTATTTTTTTTTGAAAGACTAACTATTTTGTTATTAACCTTAATTTCTTGCAAACGAGGGGGGAGGGGGACAATGGGATATTGCTAAAATATGATTCCGGCGAGTTTGCACGGTTTTGGTAATTTAAACTAAAGTAAAGTAAATGATCCGGCCAGGAGTCGGAGGTAAAAAAGGAAAAACCTAAAATATTCTCTTACTGATTAAAGCTGTAGATACAAGCCACGGTAGTTGGGGTTTCACGGCTTCAGCTACTTCCACTCTGGCATAACAGTATCATTGCACATGTCATGCTAACTCTGTGACCCATGTACTCCTAAGTGAGGCAGAGGGTTGCCGGGAGGGGTGGTTTCCTGGTAACATTTGTGTTATTGGGTTGTCATAATAGATAAATAGATTGTTTCTAATTAAAAGTTTCCGTTGTGGATATTAAGTTCATTTAAATTTTTTTCTCCAGAAGTTATTTTTGTTTTTAAGATTTGTTCCTCTAAATTGGGGAAAATATTGAGAAATAAATGAATTTTGGGAAGAAGTATCAAAATGATGAAAAAAAAGGCATTTGATGTCCAATTCTTAAAATTATATAAACAACCTTTCTTATTCTTTTCTTATTCTCATTCTTATTCTTCTTTCAATGATTTTTTAAGAACATATCAACCTCTGTATTCTTATATTCCATCTGATACCCTAGGACAGTACACTGAGTGGACGGGTGGTAAGCCTAGATCCTGTAAGGATGAAGAGAGGAGCCACTGCTGGAACTATTATTGTGGACAGTGGACTTATCAACCTTGAGAACCCAGCTCCAGGCCAGCCAGGGGTCAAGGACATGCAGGTCAGGCTCAGAAAAGTCTTATGGCGAGTTAAAATTGAATAAAAAATGAATGTACATGTATACTTATATGTAAAATATACCTTTACCAGTAACCCCCAGTTCCTCTAGATGATAAACTTCTGAATAATATATCAGGGAGTGAAGGTGACCTTTCATAGAACCAACTTCTGGGTGTTTGGTAGAAAGATGGCAAAAGCTGATCTCACATACCTGATTCAACCTAATCACAGGGTCCTGCTAGAGTGCTCAGAGATTTCTCCACAGGTAGATATTCATCCATTCATCAAATCATTCATTCATTCATCCTTCTTTCCTTTTCTTCTTTATTCATTTTTTCTTAATAAACTATATCAAAATTAATCACTTCTAAAGTATTCAGAGATATCTCCACAGGAAGATATTCATCCATTCATTCATTCACTCATTGATTTTTCTTCCCTTACTCATTCTTTTATTTTTTCCTTCATGCATGCATTTATCAGGTTATGTTTGTTCAATTATATATCTCATGATTTGTATCACCTTTTTCTGTTAATTAATTTAATAAATAACATTTTTTATTGATTCTTCATTTATTCATTTATTGGTTTTAATTTAATTTGACTAAATGTTTTATTCAGGAGAGAGAACATTATTCTACCCTACCAGCCAATATTCAATACAGAGCAACTATTGTTTGGGTCGGTGAGTGTCAAGTATTGAAATCACCTTTTCTAGATTTTATTTTTTCTCTTTTAATTACTAAGAATACCTTTTGATCTTGGGACATAATAAAATCACGATGTGCCTGCATTTTGTGGAAATAATTTTTCTTTATTATTAGTTTTTCCGTTTTTAGCACTTTAGACCATTTTTTTCATATTAAGGTCCTGCTCGTCCCCGGAATGACCGTGATGACCCAAACCGTAATGACGTCAGTATATTCGACTGGCTCGCTAAAAGGAACATTTAGAATTTATTGCTTAATTATAATTTGAAAATAACTAAAATTACTTACGTTTGTTACCATATCAGAGTATTTTTTTTAACAATGAATTTTAAAATCTTTAGAGGTTTGAATATATCTCAGTTTAATAAACTTGTCGAAGGAGGGATGCCACCACATAATCCAATGGAGTTAGATCACAGGTAGGGTAGAGAGGGGGAGGGATGCCACCACATAATCCAATGGAGTTAGATCACAGGTAGAGTAGAGAGGGTGGAAGGGATACAAGCTCACAATCCAGTAAAGTTGGATTGACCGATATACGATTTTTAAAAAACCATTTTTCCAGAAACTTCTACCTGCCGCCTGAGAAGGGATCTGGGGGTCCAAATACAGAAATAATGAATGATATAGGAAACAAGCCAAATAAAATTAATTTTTAATAAATTGTATATTTATTTGATACATTTATCATGATTAAATTTTCTCAGGTTTTTTGATTCACATTGAAAGCACTTTTTTTTATTTTAAAAATATTTTTTAATATTTGGTTCGGTCGTTAGCATCTCCTGAACTGATGCCGGTGTTACGTCACGGACCTGTCATGGCACACATTCTGGACACTGCCATGTCATGTACAGGTACAGTACATAGTTTTTAATATGATTTTATTGTATAACCTTAATTTTAAATATATATTTGGTAGGATACAAGATAGTCAAAAAAAAAATTATTTTTATTATTCTTGTTTTCCAGGGCCCATCTATGAAAATATATGATTATTCCAGGGCCCAGTGATCCCCGTCTGTATCACCTGTTAGAGAATGACACCATGGCCCAGGCCGCGCATCATGTCTCTGAAGCTCTAAAATGTGCAATCAACTACTACAGGTGGAAAATGATAAAAATAACTTATTCCATTCACCCTGCAGGATTTATTAAACCGAATAAAATAAATTTTTATCATTAAAAATTTATTTCAACTATTTCTAATACTTCTAATAACAAATGATCTAAAGTTTCAAAGAACTTGTGTTTCAGATTCGAAAATACAAAAAAAAACTTTTCACAACATTTCAGTTTCCATAAAATTAACATCTGATAATACTCGAAGAGATAAACCACTCGTGAACAGATTAAGATTAACTTATGCGGAAAAAAATGTAACAATGGAAATTCTTAAACGAGATGAAATAATTTTGATGTAAGAATGCATCAAGATTATTTCATCGAGCTTAAGAATTCCATTGTTATATTTTAATTCTCATAATATAAATATTATATCATATTTGTGAGGTTCTATGATCACATATTATATTAAAAAATAATTCTGGTGAAATCCGACTATTTCAAGTTGGATCAGTTAACAATATGAACGGTTGCAAATAAGTTTTATGCTCTTGTTCTGACTATCACTTTTTCTTATTTTTCTAATATTACAATGCTAAAATGTTAAAAACCATTTTATAAGTAAAAATTGGTTTTTAATATGAAAGTAATGCATTCAATGAATTCTTACACGATAGGTTTACTACTATGGAACCGAACAGATATAATTGTTAACTAATTTGTTAACTCTGTTAATGTTAACTCTTATTGATCAAAACGGATTTAACCAATTAGAAAAAGGTTAAGGAAGGAAATGAATTTAACTCATTCTGTTCTTTCAAAAATTCCCAACATTGCACTGGTAAGTTTAGGGATGTGACAAATCTTTTCTCAAAAATGTTTTATTTATTTAATTTGTCCCAATTTCGAAAAGCCAGTCTAAATATGTCTTATGTCCTATCGAAGTTTAATTATTTTAAAGTAAGATTAAAAAACTTCTTATTTAGAATATTTTGTTCAAATTTTTATTTTAAGGGAGAAGAACACAACTATTGGAGGCGGATACGGCCCCCGGGGGCCTGGAGGGATGGCCCCCAAAAGGGGGTTTGAAAATTTCCGCGGTGCCCCCAATAAAAGGGCGCGGAGTGGATACGGATTCCGCTGAAATATTCGGTGAATGTTATAAGAAACAAACATTTTTGGACAATTATGTGTAGGAAAAATCAAACAACATTGTTTTTGGACCATTTTTTCATATTGTGATTTAAGGATTTTTGGACTAAATATGTGTTTCTGTTACGCATTTTTAACTTTGGCATAGATGTATTTTGTGCCCTTATTTATTTTTTTTATTTTTTCTGCATTTGGTGTTTGCTTTAAGTTAATAATTTTCAGATGCTTTAAAAGCATAAAATGGCCGTTAACAATATGTACCGTGTCGGGGATTTTGTATATGTCGATAACGGGCCAACGGAGCCCTTTGGGGTTCGACGAATCGACGAATTACAGAAGTCTCCAAACGGAAATGTTGAGGTTGAAGTGATGGTCTACTACCGGCGGATCGATCTTCCGCCGGAGGCAATCAGCGAGGCGGATGAAAATTTGGCGGAATACTGGGATGAAATGTCTAAAAAGTATCCCACACAGGTACAGCTAGCAATCCTTGTCAATGCACATTGAATATTATGTTTTCGAAAACTTCAATGTATGACATCCAGTCGAGAAAAAAAAACGTCTAATGGATCGGTCCAAAAAAAAAACACAATCAGCGAGGCGGATGAAAATTTGGCGGAATACTGGGATGAAATGTCTAAAAAGTATCCCACCCAGGTACAGCTAGCAATCCTTGTCAATGCACATTGAATATTATGTTTTCGAAAACTTCAATGTATGACATCCAGCCGAGAAAAAAAACGTCTAATGGATCAGTCCAAAAAAAAAGACAGACTAAGCCAAGAACTAGGGGGCGGAATTTTTTGGGGGGCTGGGAGTAAATAAATTTTTACAATTTCTTTAAAAAATGTTATTATTATTATAATTATTATTCAACCTTCAATCTAAGTATCATGNGTTTTTTATTGTTTGTTATTGTTTGTTATTGTTTGTTATTGTTTTAATTGTTTTTTTATTGTTTGTATTGTTTGTATTAATTGTTCTTATAGTTTGTCATTGTTTCTTATTGTTTGTTATTGTTTTTATTGTTTGTTATTGTTTGTTATTGTTTGTTATTGTTTTTATTGTTTGTTATTGTTTGTTATTGTTTGATATTGTTTGTTATTGTTTGTTATGTCATTGTTTAGGCCGAGGTTCCAACTTGTACTAGTGCAGACAAGGACACCAGGAAGTTTGAGGATTTAGAGGTAAAATCAGAATTTCAAGATATTTGTTTTCTTTTCTTAAACTTCAGTTTATTTAAGATACTTTTTATTTTAGCTGCACTTGACTTCGTTCTAATCAAACCCCGCCTACTCTCCCAATTATTTTTAATTATCATATATTGCGCTGAAAACATCATCAGGACACACAGACATAAATATTAAATTGTAAAACAATGAATTAAGGATTACACAACGGTACCCTTTAAATAATGAAAGAGATTTCATTGATTTTCTTTTAAAAAAACGTTGATCAAACAGATTTCTGATTTAGAAACTAAAGAAAAAAATGTCAGAATTAACAACTTTTCTAGAAAAACGACGATATCTTTCACATTGTTTCTCAGATTAGTGTTTATGTGGTACTGTTGTGAATTTGACATGATCGTCAACAAATGTTATTTAGTTCAATTGTTGTAGGAGCTGTGTTGGTCCCCTGAGAATGATCTAGCAGATAAAACTATTGACCAGTTCCTTGTTCTAGCAAGGAGTGTGGGAACATTTTAGCTTGGAAACCCAGCGCTACCAAGATTACTCATAGTTAATCCCGCCGTTTACCCGCACTTAGACGATTTTAACAGGGAAACTAAATTTTCGCTATAAAAGCCGACCCACTTAACTTAGAATCTCAAAACCAAGCTAAGAATATTCCCGTGGCTCTCCCAAGTGTATAACAAAGCTCTTCGCTCATTTATTTATTTATTTATATATATTGATATGTTATCTTTAGTTGGCCAAACGGAATTTTTGAGGAAACCCATGGGTAACACAGGCTTAAAAATATTTGATACAAATTTTTTCATAGTGTTATCAAAACTCCACGGGCAACGCCGGCACTTAATCTTGTTTTTATTATTTTTAAATATGGTTGTCTTGAATATTTGTTGTTTCCCCAGTCTGAGGACAGTTTCTTCTACAGTTTGGTGTACGATGCCACCAACAAGTCCTTGTTCGAGGACAGAGGGGAGATCAAGATAGGAAACAATTATCAGGTATTAAAGACTAAAGATAAGTGGAAAGATAAATAATTCGAAAATTCTTCTTTTGTTAAAAAAATCAGTAAATCTTAAATATATCTTCAAGATCCGGATTTAGATCCGAATCCACTTTTCCAGTGCGGATCCAGGATCCTTATCCGCATCCAAATTAAATGGATCCTAAGCACTGGCCTTAATAGGTTTCAATCTTAATTTAGTAAACTCGCTTTTGATTTGAGAAGTGAATTGTAGGATGTCGTCTGATACTCCGATATGCTTGCAAAAATATACAGATCCTTGGATTTAAACTGCGATTTGGCAAAATATAGCAAAATATCACTGTCAAAATGGAATTGATCAAAAAGTAGTTAATTTTATCTATTTAGGAACTAGGCTGTAAACACCAAGGATTTTGCACCCTTAGTTTTTTTTCGGAAAGGTTTCGAATTTTCTTTTTTAAATCTTGTATTTTTTTAGAGCTGTAGACGAAGCTTCGACATTAAAACAGCCTTCTCTACACATGTCAGCAGCGGCAGCTTCACGTGACGTCACTCTTTTCAATGCCATGGGACTGCTTCATGCTTCTAAATATGATTTTGCTAAAGCTGCTCTCTCATTGGTCAACAATGGTTCCCCCAGGTAAACAATAAACTGCTCTCTCATTGGTCAACAATTTTTCTCACAGTTATACAAAAAGTGCTCTCTTATTAGCTATTCGAATGTCGTCTGAAAGCATTTATTATTGGAAAAATCTTAAAATTTGGTAGATTTTTTTTATACTTGAGAGAAACATTAAGATTTTTTAGAACCATTAATCTACTGGGTCTGATAATCAATTCTTTTTGAAATCAGAGTTCTGCTTCTAAGATTGTAAATCTAGGTTGTCCACAGACCAGATGGAAGAGTGGACTACAGCAGAGGCGGCCTTGTTCGAGGAGGCCATGGAGAAGCATGGAAAGGCCTTCAACGACATCTGGACAGATTATATGCCATGGAAAACTGTTAAGGTTGGTATTAATTGAGGAACATAATGCTTTAAAAATGTGTCTCTATTTTGGTCTATTTTAAACTCGTTTGGTTGGGTATTTGATTGGTTGTCCGGTTGGTTGGTTGGTTGGTTGATTGGTTGGTTGGTTCGTTGGTTACTTGATTGGTTTATTTGTTTGTTTGTTTGTACGTTTGTTGGTTGGTTGGTTGGTTGGTTGGTTGGTTGGTTGGTTGGTTGGTTGGTTGGTTGGTTGGTTGGTTGGTTGGTTGGTTGGTTGGTTGGTTGGTTGGTTGGTTGGTTGGTTGGTTGGTTGGTTGGTTGGTTGGTTGGTTGGTTGGTTGGTTGGTTGGTTGGTTGGTTGGTTGGTTGGTTGGTTGGTTGGTTGGTTGGTTGGTTGGTTGGTTGGTTGGTTAAATGATTACTTTTCATTGATTGAATAATTGATATTTATTTCTAGAATCTGGTTGACTACTACTATACCTGGAAAACAACTGACAGATATGTTCAACAAAAGCGTCTCAAGGAAAGTTCAACAATTTACATTTTATTAAACAAATAGTTAGATTTAACAATTAACATTCAGACGGATTTTATTTCAAATAAAATATTTTCGGAAAACAAAGATAAAAGTTACTAATTACAATTAACTCTTGATTTAATTAGTAACAGGCTCAATTAAAAACGGACACCGTAAAACCTTTACATTATGGTGGTCATTTGAAATTTCGTTCCAATACCAATACTTCGGAGTGTAAGCTAGTTGTTGAACATATTATGATTAGGCTGCTGAACATGAAACTAAACTGAAACAGGTTTATGTACCAGACTATACTAAACATGGTGAGCAGTCCCTTTTGATCGATTGATTAATGAAATGTTTGAGTTGATTGATTGATAGATAGATTGATTGATTGATTAATTGATGGATGGAGTAAATGCTTGATTAATGAAATGTTTAAGTTGATTAATTGATTGATTGATTAATTGATGCCCTTTTATCATTCGGATTCCTGGTTCCCATTCTCTAATTTATTGATCAATTGATTAGTTGATTGATTGATAAATGGTTACTGTGATTGATATGTTTTTGATTGGTTGATTGATTCAATGTTTTCTGGATAGTACTGAACATAGCAAATACTGAATATTTCCCCCTTTAATCATTGTTAATTGCATCTTAAAGGGACTGTTCACTTATTTGGGTAATTTGAGGGTAAACTAAATAGCCTATTAGCTATTCAGTGGTTTTAGTCTTACTTTTCAAAGACAATTGTGGCCTGAGAAAACTCCTATGATACCTTCGCATAGGCATTATTTGATGCTTTTTGTCATAGTCATGGATTTTTAAAAATTCGTAAAAATTGAATTGTAGTATCTAATAGTTAATTGTAGATATCTTTAATTATTGTCAAAATTATTTTAAAATTGTCTTTTTTCAAAATATAACTTTAATATTGTGTGAGAGAGAAAGTCGTCTTTGTATAAACATGTTAATTTGTTAAATAATGTTTGATCACGAAAAACGTTAATTTCTTGCTTATTCTAAAACCAAATACATTTAATTTCTTTGTTTTATGTATTCTTTCTTGATTCAATTTTTGTAAAATACAGAAAGTACTCTGCTATGACGCCTGGAGGGATGAATCGAGATTTATCTGGTATAAAACTACCAGGGAATAAGGTACTATATAGAACCCACGAAACCTAGGAATAGGAAGACGACATTCTAGTTTTCTAATGTTTATTTGATGGGGTTACACGCCAAAAGTTTCACAAGTAGATTAATAGTTAATTTATTATGAGAAACGGGTTTGTATGCTTTCATGCTGTTTTTCATGTTCATTGGATTATCTATTATCAAAATAATTAAGTCTTTACAGTCTACTCTACTTCCTATTCCTTGATTTCCACCGAATGATGGGTGATCTTTTATTTATTTATTTATTTATTTATTTATTCCACAATTGGATGGTCCCCACTGTATAGCATAAAATTAATATTATAATTTAGAATGTGCTTCTTTTTCTATTTAATTTTTGAAGGTTTTCTTATGGTTTGCTAAAAATACTTTTTCAACAAGCAAAATTAAGATTCGGATTTTCGGCGAAATCCTAAATCCGCAATTACAGATCATTCTTTTTCTTATTTAGCTAAGATGGGAATTTTTGCTACTTTTTCCTCTGGAGTGTTTAAATAATCTGAAAATAGCCCACTTTGCAAAGTTTGGGTGAAAAAATCATGGATTTTTAGACGATTTAACTGTTTTTTTGGGGGGAGGGGGGAGGAGATTATAATTTTTTTATTTACCTTGGGGTTGCTTTGCAGTTCAAAAATAGTTTACCCTTATTCCTACTAAAACGTATTGCATATAAAAAATTTATTTTAAATTGTGTTGCAGGGTAAGAAAGCTACTACACTGTTCCTGATGCCAACTTTAATCGCGAGAATAGCGAGGAAGCTGCCCAAGGGATTATCACTTAATGTCAGGTTGGACATATTCTAAAGAATCTTTGGTTTTACCTTTAAAAATCTTTACTCTTGCATCCAGGGCCAAAAAAAACTATTTGCTTGCGTTTAAGGGTTCATCTAGAAGAAATCTGGGTTAACATTGTACAATTCACTAAATACACCCAGAAAATGCCACTGAACAATATTTAGTCACATAAAATGGTAACTAAGCCATTGAATCTGTCGCAAGTAGTATTTTAGTCCATAGAATCTGTCGCTAAAAGTATCTAAATCTATAAAATCTGCCACAAAATCTCTAGATGAAAACCTTAAAATTATGGTTTAAAGTTTTAATACATCCTTAATGCTTTCCAAAATAGACTAAAATTATTAAAAAAAAAAGTTTATTACAGTAGTGCTAACATATTTAACCTGGAAAAGAAAACTTTTGATAAGGAAAATTTGCAACAGTTCAAAATTAATAGAAATTAAGACGACGGCAATAATTCCACTAGTTACAAAATTAATATTTCAGGAGATTAGGAAGGAAACCATTCCGTCTTGTTTCCCAGGAGAAGGTTAGACAGGACTGTGTCAAGCTGGTCTCGGAGCAGTCTCAGGACAAACTCAAGATTCTACTTATCAGAAGGAAATCAGACATTGAACTTTTCTATATTTTACTAAATACTTATTGATACTTGTGAAGTAGTTCTCCATCTTCCATCAAGGAATGTTGAGAATATCTTGATTTCTTCATGTGTGGTCTGTGCTAAAGATTATATTTATTATCCTGACATTGTTCTCATACTGGTAGCCACTCGTTCAGCATTGGTTCTTTTATCATTAAGTGTTTTTTTTTCTACTAAATTGGATTTTGTTGCTTTCAATCAATTTAGTTTGTATGAATTTTTATCTAATGAAAATCTTATTAATGCATGGGAAAAAACAAATTATTCTAAAAGTCTTGATTTTTTGTATTTTTAAGAATTTTGTCAATTTAACTTTTGAGTTTAACGTCTGGTTTTTTTTAGAAAGTACAAGTCTAAGCATGACCTGGCTGGGGTGACCGTCAAGTGTGGATACAGCGATGATTCTCGACCTGAGTGGTTGAGGCCGGCGCAGAAGGATCAACTACCACAACCGGAGCGCGAGGCATTCCCTCGACCCAAACCTGGCGACAAACCGGCGCGCGCCGGACCTAGTTTGAACCGGATAAAGGTTGCCGCGGCGGCGCGCGGGAGCGTGCGGAACGGAATTGAAGTGAAGGTGGCACCGGACGATATTTTTTTTAGATCGACGAAAACTTTGGTTGCTCAACGGAACAGTTTGACGAACAAAGTAATAAAGAAAATAGCACGGCGGCCAACTAAACCATTGGAATGAAAAAAAATGAAATGAACTAAGTAAAGAGTAAAGTACCATGTAACCTAATAAAAATTATTTAAAAAAAAACCGAGTTTAAAGAACTTGATGATGAACTTGAAAAATACTTTTGAATTAAGAAAATTCTAAAATCCAAATGAAATTATTTTTATATATTATATATTATAATATTATAATATTATAATATTATAATATTATATATTAGTTTTATTTAAACCTTTTCACCATCCAGTATTCAGGAATCATCCATTGTAATTATTGTACTTGTACACTGACACTTTTGAACTCTCTTTACAATGTAGACCACACCATACTGTTCAATTCTCTGTTTCATTTTGTTTAATTGTTTTATCTTATTTTTTATCTATTTTATTTGTATCATGACTTCTGTTACCTACATTTAAGATCTAATTTTTTTAGACCCTTTAAAGATTTATGAAAATGTTTTAAAGGGACAGTAAACGTAATTTCAAGTGACCTTTCATTAATAGGATCAATTTAATTTTAATGCGGATCCCGATCCCGGATCCGCACTGGAAAAAATGGATCCGGATCCAGGTTATTTCTTTAAAAACTGAATATTTTAAACAAAGCAGAATTTTTAAATATGTGTCATATTTTTTTCGCTTATTTTTATGCTAAAACTTGATGAACTATTCAGAAATCAGAAAATTTTTATACTCTCTCTTTTTTCAATAGTTCAGATTTGGGTTTTGGGAGTAAAATTATTCTTTTTGCAGTATTTGGTTGATATTTTGCCTGAAAAGAGACTATTTTGGATTCCGGTTTCCATTCTAAAGTGACTTGCAGTTGATCCTAATTTTTACTCAGATAAAGGTTTGAATGGTACCGTTGTGAAGCGGACATTGCACATCTTCAATCATGAAATTACGTGTTTAGTCCCTTTATAAGTGTAAAAAGAATCAATATCTGTATATTTGTACCACACATTTCTATGAAATAATAAAAGGGAGAATTCCAAAAAAAATGGTTGGGATAAGAAATACAGAGATTAAGAAGTTCTGTGTATTTTTTAGTTAATATTTGAGATTTGTATTTTGAAAGCAACATTGTTTTGAGAGACCATGGTCGATAATTATTCCGGATTCGGACCCAGGAAGCCAAAATGTTGCGGATCTAATGGATCCGGACCCATTGCACTGCTTTTATTATTTAATAAGCTTTATCATTGCTCCTGAAACCTAGCTCATGTTGAGATAATTTTTTCTCATGTTTTTTCGTATTAAAATTTGAAAATCACTCGTTGAAATGCTTTATGGCATTAGACAACTGAGACATTTTAATTCTCAGATCAGAACTTTTTATTGGATAGCGCAAACCTATTCCGCCTAAACTTTCACAGCGGAAATTTTTTTATCTTAAGCAATTAAGAGGTTAATCTGCGATTTTTTTACGCAATATATATTATTGGCAGAGTGTTTTATTGAGCTTTTGATTTGATCTGGACCTTAAGAGAACTCCTAAAAGTAGAACTTAATCTCACTGACTCTCAAGAGATTAACAATATTAAAGATCCGACCTCTGCATAAAAATTCAAATCCTAATATTTAAGTAGATTTTCAATATTTACTCGGGGATTCTTTTTCTAGAAAACCTTAATCTTCCTTTTATTATTGTTGTAAAATAAATTCTGCCATATTATTAATTGTTTGTATTTATTTTCATCTGTATCTAACTCCACAATATGTTTAGGAATGTAAACATTGTTCAGATTTCTATGTCGCTGTAAAAATGGGAGAAATGTTTGGTTGGGACGGCGAGTCCCCGGGCCGGCTAGCTGCGCCGGTCAAAACTGTGGAGGATAAATGGAAGCTGGTTCCAGCCTTTCTCAAGGTAGTCCCCAAACACTACAGTGTACATGGTACAGGGTACACTAGCTTGACTTTCGAGGATTTTTGTAAGTTACGATCAAGTGACCCCATTTTAAGAGATGTATGCCAAATTCACAATGGTACCCTTTAAACCTTTATCTGAGCAGTGAGCATTCATTTATCCTAGTTGGAAACATTAATTATTAATTTCCACGGTGGACCAAGGAATCTGAATGTCACTGTTTCAGAGAAATCGTAATTTAATATCAATTTTCAGACGGAAATACAAGGATAATTAATATTAATTTTCAGGCGGAAATACAGGGATAATTTAATATTAATTTTCAGACGGAAATACAGGGATAATTTAATATCAATTTTCAGACGGAAATACAGGGATAATTTAATGTTAATTTTCAGACGGAAATACTGGGATAATTTAATATCAATTTTCAGACGGAAATACAGGGATAATTTAATATTAATTTTCAGACGGAAATACAGGGATAATTTAATATTAATTTTCAGACGGAAATACAGGGATAATTTAATGTTAATTTTCAGACGGAAATACTGGGATAATTTAATATCAATTTTCAGACGGAAATACAGGGATAATTTAATATCAATTTTCAGACCTAAATACAGGGACAATTTAATATCAATTTTCAGACCTAAATACAGGGATAATTTAATATTAATTTTCAGACGGAAATACAGGGATAATTTAATATCAATTTTCAGACGGAAATACAGGGATAATTTAATATTAAATTTCAGACGGAAATACAGGGATAATTTAATCATTTTTTTTTTTTGGTTGAGACCAAGGATTAAATGGTATCTTTGTGACCCGAAAATGCCTCTCTTTAAATGAATATTCACTTGAGAAATCGTAGACAGTCCCTTTCATAGCTCTTTTTGTGGAAAGGGGGTTTATCATGCGAATGTGCCTTCAGGAATAATATCTATTTTTTGTTCTTATCATGATTTTACATCTACGGTGTACACTGTACACAGTACATAGTTCAGAAAGCTACAGGTATATATGGAAATAAATTGATCATTAATATTATTATACACAAAAAAGTCTGGAATTTAAAAAATGTCATCAACAATAGTTATTATGACTGCTTGCAATTAAGAAGATGATACTTCTAAGAACTAATTTGACCAAAGCTATTGTTTTTGTTTCAATTCTACAATGAATGTAATGTAAGATTGTATTATTGCTAAGTATGAGTCAAAGCTGAATTCAAATTGTTTGCTTAGTGGGAACTCGCCATGGGGTTTTGCTTTTCGCTTTTCCTTTTACTGTGTTCTAAACTAAAAAATAGAAACTAATATTTATGTCGTCAAGATCGATCCTTGATTTCTATAAAATCATTCGGTGATTTCTCAGTCTGCATGCTTAATTGATTGATTGACTGGGTGATTGAATGATCGGGCGATTTATGGATTGATTGATGAATTGATTGATGAATTGATTGATGAATTGATTGATGAATTGGTTGATGAATTGATTGATGAATTGATTGATGAATTGATTGATGAATTGATTGGTTGAATGATTGATTGATTGATTGATGTGTAGGTGAAGGGATTGGTTAAGCAGCATATAGACAGCTTTAACTACTTCGCTACTGAAGATATTCGGAATATTGTTCGGGTAAACGAGAAGGTATTATTATTATCATTATTATTATCAATCTATAAATATAAAGTTGTAATCTCTGTTTGTTTGTTTGTTGGTTGGTCCTTTCATAACTGAGCAACCTCTGGACCGATTTGTCTCAAATGGGGAAATCGGTAGACCCACAGGAATGTTCTTAGCTTGGTTTTAAGATTCTAAGTGGTCCACTTTTCTAGGAACAACATAGCTCAAATCTAAAATTTCCACAAAGCGCGGGTTAACGGTGGGACCAACTATGACATTCCAGGGCCACGCTGGGTTCCCAGTCTAGTTATTAATATGATTTTAATTACTGATATATGATTATTAAAATCATTTTCGTTAGATGAAGAGCGAAATTTCTATAAAACCCGTTTATTACAAATTTTAAGATCAAATAATCCCCCCAAAAAATGAAAATGTTTTATTTTTAATTTGTTAATGTTTACATCATTAGATTTATAGTGATGCCGACCCAATGTTCTACTTGAAATACCTGGATATTAGGTAAAATATATATTATTCAGGGGCGTATACGGGATTTATTCCAGACGGGGGAGGGGGGGGGCTTTTTAACTTATCATGGATGGGGTCAGCTTCCATAGCATCCACCTCTTCTTTGTATACGCTCCTGACCATATTTAGACCCCAATTTTCGTATTAATTAACACAACTTTTAAGTATGTCTATTGTTCTAAAAAGGTCTTTTTCAGTTCTTATTTAGTCTTAGTCAAAAACTTATATTCCTTTTTGTTAGGAACTTGATGAACTAAGTTATTTCATCTAAAAAAGTATTAGTTTATTAACTTGAAGGCAGAAATTTAAAGTTTTTTTTCAGTTCTTATTTAGTTTTAAACTTGTATTTAGTCTTAAACTTGTATTCCTTTTTGTTAGGAACTTGATGAACTAAGTTATTTCATCTAAAAAAGTATTAGTTTATTAACTTGAAGGCAGAAATTTAAAGTTTTTTTAAAAAGTTCTCCTTTCTTCTCGAAATGTCTCATTTGATTTAAATATTTGCAAAAATGTTCTGAGTTGGTTCTGTTGAAAACACATTATCCCGATCACTTGATCTCGATATCCACTGTGGACACTTTTAATTTGAGGATCTATAAAAAACTATACCTTTCCATCTCTTCATTTTAGTTATTCTGTAGATTAAATTAATCCGCGATCAAGATCAAGCATTGATATTGATATCCACAATACAAGAGTTACCAGCTCTAAACAGACTTTTCTTTATTGAATAAGATTATTTTTGACTTGAACTAAATATTTGTTAAGGGTTGGAGAACCGAATGTAGAAGAGGGATTCAATATTGTTCGTGCAACCTCCCCACACGACTGCAGGAATATATACATTGCAACATCTATCCAACATCATTCTTTTATCGAAAAATGGGTAAAATTCATTTGGTAGAAAATCAATTTTTTATTTTTTTTTCAGATTTCATGTGATTATGGGAGGAAATTATGTTTTTTTTTTATAAAGGCACTGTCGACAAAATATCAAATGAGCCTCCATGACAACAATTATATACCCGATTCACAACGTTACCCTTTAAATCTTTAACAAGGATAAAATTGTATTTTTTCTATCTATCTCGGAAAAAAGACAATTTCAAAGGTCTCCTACTTAGGCAAGCCCCAATTAATAATTTATCTATTTGCGGAGTAGAAAACAAGGATATCACCATCATTTTTTCTCTTTTAAAAGTATAAAGGGTTCCGTTTTAAAATTGCCCAATGACTCGCTAAATAGAAGTTTTGTTAGAAGCTAAGAATTGCAAGTATAAATAGATTACGAGATATAACCTACTCTGCACCTATCACAGTAGATATAGAGTACACTAGGGGACAACAGAGGGTTATACGGAACAATCTTACAATAGGTAAATTATTGTATTCTTAAAGATTCCGCTTTAATGTAGATTTTGTCTTATAAAGATTCTGCTTTAGTGATTTTGCTTCAGTTTATATTTCATCTTAGAAAGATTCTGCTGCAGTGTAGATTTTATCTTTTAAAGATTCAGCTGTAATGTAGATTTTATCTTTTAAAGATTCTGCTGTAATGTAGATTTTATCTTTTAAAGATTCAGCTGTAATGTAGAATTTATCTTTTAAAGATTCAGCTGTAGTGTATATTTTATCTTATAAAGATTCTGCTGTAGTGTAGATTTTATCTTATAAAGATTCAGCTGTAATGTAGATTTTATCTTATAAAGATTCTGCTGTAGTGTAGATTTTATCTTATAAAGATTCTGCTGCAGTGTAGATTTTATCTTATAAATATCTGCTGCAATGTCGATCTTATCTTATAAATATCGGCTGCAATGTCAATCTTATCTTAAAAATATTCTGCTGCAATGTAGATCTTATCAAGATTCTGCTGTGTGTAGATTTAATCTTGCTGAAATGAGTAAATATTGTGTTCACTGTTCAGGTCGAATGCCGATTATGCTTCGGAGTTCGAACTGTGTTTTGGCGGGAAAATCGGAAGCTGAACTCGCCAAGGAAATTTTCAATCTAGGAGACATGTTGTTTTGAAATGAATTATATCTTTTAAAAGGACTGTTAACGTCATTTTGCGGGGACCTATAATTAGAGACTGACATTCCTAGTATACAACAAATTTTTAAATTATATTTTGAGTAACAATGTGAAAAATATCGATGTTTGAAATCTTGAACGAGTTAAATTTTCTCAGTTTCTTTCTTTGCCTCCACTGTGCAAGTCACTTCTATGCAGAAAATGCAATAATGCATGAAAAAAAAAATTCTCAATTGGAAAGAGTTTGAGATGCTATCAAGTTAAGAACTATAAAACGTGTTACTGTTTATTAAAACTAGCATTCAGTATCATTAAAACAAGACAAAAACATTTAAGGAACATTTTTTACGTTCATAATTGATTGATTGATTATTAGTTAAATGAGTGCCCTCATGACCCAGGCGGTTATTTTGTAGTTCGAGGTCAGGAGAAGGTCATCCTCATTCAGGAACAGATGAGTAGAAACAGGTAGAACAAAGGGGGATAGGAGGTCATCCTCATCCAGGAACTGATGAGTAGAAACAGGTAGAACAAAAGGGGATCGGAGGTCATCCTCGTCCATGAACTGATGAGTAGAAACAGGTAGAACAAAGGGGGATCGGAGGTCATCCTCATCCAGGAACAGATGAGTAGAAAAGGTAGAACAAAGGGGATCGGAGGTCATCCTCATCCAGGAACAGATGAGTAGAAACAGGTAGAACAAAGGGGATCGGAGGTCATCCTCATCCAGGAACAGATGAGTAGAAACAGGTAGAACAAAGGGGATCGGAGGTCATCCTCATCCAGGAACAGATGAGTAGAAACTGGGAGAACAAGGAGTCCATTGGATCCGCATCTTTAAGCTCCCTGGATATAAGTGGCAAAATATCTTCAAAAAGCACAACAAATTTCCCTTTGACTAGTGAAATAATTGGTATAACTTCCATAATCTATTATTTTTTATTCATTTATTTCATTTATTCTAGAATGATCGTTGAGATGGATCGCACAGGATCGATTACCTGCCAGGTGACGAGTTCTACCCATGGAACTAAATCTCGAACCAACGTAACGACTAAGCATGGACGATACTACCTCAAGCAGAACCTTCTAGAGAAGGATGTCCCTGTAGCAATCATATTTAAGGTCAATATTTATTATTAAATAAGAATCGATTTAAGAGACTGTTCTCGTAATTTCAAGAGACTCTCCATTGTCCGAATCTCAACGGTACCCTGCAAAGCTTATCTGATCAAAAATGTATGAGATATTCATCATTTCTTCTTTGAAAAATGGTTATCTTCACATGTGGTTTCTCTATAAAGGGATGTTCACGTGAATTGTAATTGGATTAATCTTCTATTTAAAGAGGGGAATTTACTATTCACTACGATACCCTTTAATCCTTTATCTGATTAATAACGTGGAAGATGTTGCTTCAAAAGTGTTTAGATCTGACAATTTCCTCCATCTGTTTTCAAGTCAGAAATGCGCAGTTCACTAATTATTATTATTATTATCATCTATGTATCTAATCTAGGGTATGGGAGTAGTGAGTGACCAGGAGATAGTTCAGATGGTTGGAACTGAAGATAATATTATTATTATTATCTATGTATCTAATCTAGGGTATGGGAGTAGTGAGTGACCAGGAGATTGTTCAGATGGTTGGAACTGAAGATAATATTATGACAATGTTCTCAGCTAGCTTAGGTACGTTCTAAGAACAACTCAAATGTTGAGAATTTCCTAAATTTTAAAAATACTATCAGCTAAAATCATTGATTATTTCATTGATCTGATTCATTAAAAAATAATTCTCAAAATCATCCCTCCAAAATTAACAATCTATCAGGATTTAAAAGATTGAATTTGCGCTCTTGCTAAACAAATATGTGCTGTAAAATCGTCTGAAAGGTCTCAAGTAAATCCTAAAATATTTCTCTACAAAACTGCATTCTGAGCTCAATTACCATGTCTCACAAGACACTCATTTTAATAGTCAACCCTTGTTTTATGAAGTTGGAGCCGGCGCTCCTCCTCCGTTCGTTAAGTATCCAAGGATAATGCTTAATGTTTCCATTAGCCCGAAATAAGACTTACATAGAGGAGGATCACAGAAATATATATATATATATATATATCGAATTTTAACGATTAAATTTGAGCTTTTGCTGAACAAATATGCGCCGTAAAAACGTCTGAAAAGTCTTAAATGAACCCTTAAAAGGTCTAGCCAGACACTGCACTCCCTTAAATAATAATAATGATAATGAACTGTTCAGAGGAGTGTCACCGTGCCGGAGTATTCACCCAGGAGCAGGCGCTCAAGTTTATTGCCTCCAAAATGAAGCAGAAGAAATATTTCGGAGGCTCGAAAAAGTCTCCGACAGAGGATGCGCGGGAAATGTTGGCAAATACCGTTCTCGCGCATGTTCCAATCGTAAATTTTAATTTCAAGATGAAGGTGAACATTTTTAAATGTCGTTAAATGAATAAGAAAGTAAAAAAGCCTTGCCTTCGAAATTATTTTGACAACAATTGTTAAAGGTTGAGATCTACTTTGATTTCAAACAAGAATTTAACACACTTTAAAGGGACTGTATTCATAATTTGTAGTTACCCTTTATTTAAAAAGAGCATGCCCGATTTACAACGGCGTCGTTTAACTCTTTGTCTAAAAATCGAAGACAGAGTAATCCGTGTGTAAACAATGTTCATGCCATTCTTTAAATGAAAAGCTACTTGAATTTACGTCTATATCTCCATTCAAGTCCCCAAATTTTTATAGTTTTGCAGCTTTTCATAACTTATTCGAAGCCTTAAGATCTGAAAAGTTTCTTATACAGAGCGTCCCATATCATATTAGATTATCTACAATCTTTAACACCAAAATAAATCCATATACTCGAAAAACTTATCGTTTTTTGCAAGAAAATTCTTATATAAGCCTTATTTTATTTTTCAAACTGATTCATTCTAATTAAATTTTCTGATTAGTCCCGAAAATCGTAATTTAGACCCGTTCTCGGTCTAATATGATGTGGGACACCCTGTATTTCTGGTTTAGAACTGACAAAAACGGAAAACGTAAATCAATTCGTTTTTACTGTTTTCCCTAGTTTCTAACGGAAACAAAAGTCTAAACTTGTGTGCAGTGTAAATTCTGTTATATTCAGAATGTGCCTTGACGATTCTAATGTAAACTATGTATCAGTAAGACTAAGCATTGTAAGTTCTGTATCAGAACTATTCCATTCATAAAGCGTTGACTGCACTGCACTAGTGTAAGATATTGTACAATGTACATAAGATAAAGGTTGACTGCACTGCACTACTGTAAGATTTTGTACAATGTACATAAGATAAAGGTTGACTGCACTGCACTAGTGTAAGATTTTGTACAATGTACGTAAGATAAAGGTTGACTGCACTGCACTACTGTAAGATTTTGTACAATGTACATAAGATAAAGGTTGACTGCACTGCATTAGTGTAAGATTTTGTACAATGTACATAAGATAAAGGTTTACTGCACTGCACTAGTATAAGATATTAATGTACATAAGATAAAGGTTGCCTGCACTGCACTAGTATAAGATATTAATGTAGACATAAGATAAAGGTCGCCTGCACTGCACTAGTATAAGATATTAATGTACATAAGATAAAGGTTGACTGCACTGCACTAGTATAAGATATTAATGTACATAAGATAAAGGTTGACTGCACTGCATTAGTGTAAGATTTTGTACAATTTGCATAAAATATTGGTTGACTGCACTGCACTAGTGTAAGATTTTGTACAATGTACATAAGAAAATGGTTGACTGCACTGCACTACTGTAAGATTTTTTACAATGTACATAAGATAAAGGTCGACTGCACTGCACTAATGTAAGATTTTGTAAAATGTGTGCATAAGATAAAGGTTGACTGCACTGAACTAGAAAACTACAATGTACATGAGATAAAGGTTGACTGCACTGCACTAGTGTACGATATTGTACATAATGAAGGGTAGCCAACAAGGGAGGAGACTGTAAAACTGACCTGAAACTCTATTACCGTGTAGACCCAAAAGTTAAATTAAGATTATTAAATGATTTGTCAAAGAGAAAAAACAAGGTTGTAGTTGAAAGGAGTCTTGAATATACGGAAATATAAAGTATAGATTTCGTACAGTCGTCTCTGAAGTCTCTTCTTTAGTGGGTAACCCTTTACTATCTATATGACAGCGCAAACGAATGCATAAAGGTAATCGCCCCTCCCAGCCTTAGTAGGCTTTTGGGATTACTAATTGTAGAATGTTTCTAGTCAATGTACCTGGCTTTGATGATACGACGGGTAATAGAGGCCGAGGGGGATCCCGAGGCCATTGATGACAGAGACTATTATGGGAATAAGAGGATGGAACTTGCAGGTTATTCATTCATTTATTTATTAATCCTTCTTTCATTTATTCATCCTTCCTTCATTCATTTATTCATCCTTCCTTCATTTATTTAGTCAAACTTTCCTTTATTCATTTATATTCATCTTTCCTTCATTCATTTATTCATCCTTCATTCATTTGTTTAGTCAAACTTTCCTTTATTCATTTATATTCATCTTTCCTTCATTCATTTATTTATCCTTCCTTTCTTCATTTATTTATTTATTTTCCTAATTCATTCATTCATCCTTCCTTCCTTCCTTTCATTCATTCATATTTTCATTCATTTATTTTCATCCTTTCATTTTGAAATTTGAACAATTAAAATATGGATCCGGATCGTTATGAACATTTCTTTAAGATTAATTGATTTTTTTAAACAAATGATGAATTTTCAACTTGATTTTCTGAATTTTTTTGCTTTTTTTGCTAACACTCGGTGAAGTATTCAGATCCAAGGAACATTTTAATATTCTCTATTTCCAACAGTTCAGATTTGGGATTTGAGAGCAGAAGGTTCTTTTAACAGCTTTTGGTTGATATTTTGCCCCTTGCATCCGCATATTCTTCCGGATCCGGATCCAGGATGCCAAAATATTGCAACGGATTTGGATCCTAAGCAAGCACTGCTTTCATGTATCCTTCCTTTCATTCATCTTTCCTTTCATATTTTCTCTCAATCATACTTTCATTTAATCATTCATTTATTCATCTCTTGTATCATAAATTCGCTTTTTCATTTGATTCATTTTTGTTCGTACTTTTACATTTTAAGTTATTTTCTAAGAGATATTTTTATATTATATATATTGACTTTAACTTGATGAGTTAGAAACTTATGGATAGAGAAAGCTAGCTGAACTAGCACGCCTTGTTTAACTACTGGTTCATTTAGTCAGTCTCAAAGAATTATTCGAACTATTCATTTCTGTTCAACGACCTCTTTTAATAAAATCCTACTCGGACTTTCCTGAAGAGTAAATTTATACTATTCTATTATTCCCCCCCCCAAAAAAAAAAAAAANGGGAGCTCAAACAGATTGCAGATAAAAATATACCAAAGGTCAATCTCATTTTTTTTAGAATGCGTCCCAACGAAAATGACAATATATAAAGATTACACAGTAAAATATTAAAAACTAGGCTTTTATAATTTTAGCTTTAAACTGTTGCTCTTAAACTCGCCATTTTTTATAAGTTTTAGTCAAATTTTGCGGATTTTTCTGTTTTGATTGGCGCATTTTCAAAACTAATAAATGTCAACATTTTCGAAAAAGATTTTGATTCTTGACGGTCCATATACCTTCCCTGAATCCCTAGGGTCATATGACGTTTTGACGTTTATTGGACACATGTATGTAGGACATTGTGTAATAAAAACTAAAGGAATTAATATTTAGTATCATACTTTGTCGTCTCCAGGTTGTTTAAATGGAATGGAACACACTGTAATTTTATTCAAAAATTGTTAAATTAATCAATGTTTTCTTTAATGGATTAGGTGAAAGCTGCCCAGTTTGATATCGTCAAACATATTCGACAAGATATGATTACAGTAGGACTTGAGAATGCTATCTCTACTGGTAAGATATGATTGATTACAGTAGGACTTGAGAATGCAATCTCTACTGGTAAGATATAATTACAGTAGGACTAGAGAATACAATCTCTACTGGTAAGATATGATTGATTACAGTAGGACTTGAGAATGCATTCTCAACTGACAAGATATGATGACTAGAGACTGCAAATTCTACTGGTACGATATGATTGATTACAGTAAGACTAGAGAATGCAATCTCTACTGTGAAAATATGATTGATTACAGTATACTAGAGAATGCAATCTTTATTGGTAAGATATGATTGATTACAGTAGTACTAAAGAATGCAATCTCTATTGGTAAGATATAATTGATTACAGTAGGACTATCTATTTTGAGCCCGCGATAAAAAAAATTCGGGAAAATATGGCTCGGGCCTAAGCTGTCGTTGGGCCTTATTTACGGCTTGAGCTTTCGGATTCAAGCTGCATCTTATTTTCCACTGAGTTCAGTTTAAAAAAAACCGGTTTAATATTCTATTTGGCGGATTTTCATGATAAGAATTGGCGCATTCCGGGTTTTTATGAGAATTGGGCCTAACTCCTTAAGTCGAGCCGAAGATCTTGCAGCTGTCAATCATATGACTCAAACTGTCGTCAGAGTTGGGTCGAAGATTTGGTCTTACAGTCGGATTTAAGGAATTGCGGCTCGAACCGAAGTTTTTAAATCGTTGGCTCTGGTAAGATATGATTACATGGTTCAGCCGCTTTCCTTTTGGACATGTTCAAGCTGAAGAGAAGTGGTTAAACCACATCTATGTGGTTCAATCTTGTCTTGCTATTCATTAAATCTGGTGGACCTTGTTAAGGTCTGTTTATTAACTAATGATTAATTGCAAGGTGCCATATTAAACCAAACATTGATGATATCATTTTCCAAATTGTTATTATTGTAATACTATTTTTGTAAATGTAAGTCAAATTTTGATTGGATACTAAAATTTATTATCAGCAGAATTCTTATATCATTTCTATCTTAAGGAAACTGGACGATCAAAAGATTTCGGATGGAACGGCAAGGAGTAACTCAAGTTCTATCCAGATTATCATATATATCTGCTCTAGGCATGATGACAAGGTAACTAGTTCTATCCAGATTGTCCAATAAAAGGTAAGGTAAGGCCATTAGAGAATTTCGTACTCAGAATACACCAAATTCCGTAATATACAAGGAACACATTTTTGGTGGCTGTACAAATGTATATTGGTTGTTTGTAAATAATCGCAATCGAAACAGATGCTGTTCCTTCCATAAACTACATTGGTCGACAACTTGACGTCTCCTATATTGGTCGTCAAATGTACGGAGAAATATCTATCAGGTAAGAATTTAGCATGAGACATCTAGCGGCCAACATATCGTCCCCCAAAGTACGTGAACTACACGATCGACCACTTTCTATGGAGAGAACGGGCTCTGGACTTTAACCGAAACATTAAATTGAACCCAGTATTCAAACCTTAGTCGCAGTCCAGAGTTATATAGTTACACATATAAAGATAAAACGGAGAGAGGTAAATTAATTCATTATTTGAATATATTTATTAAAAAACCCTCTCCCCCTCTCATGTCAAAATTGAAAATTATTGTTTCAACAATCAACATATGTCATATTAAATTGAATGTAAACAGACCGCTAAACCAGTGTTTTGTTTGATCCAACCCAGTCCATTTCAGGACTTAGTCCTGGTTACTATATACTTTTAGTATTAGTTTTTTCCATATCTTTGCAGTGTTGTAGAATTTAGATACTTCAAACTATGAATTCTGTTAAATCAAATAATTTAAGTTTAAAATATTGTCCTCTACTATGAAGGACACAAGCACCCAAGAGCCCCTTGTAGATCCCAACGTCAATGCATGGGATGCAAGGAAGGCCTGGGAGCGGGAGTTTAGACTTCATCCCGAAGCTAACAGGGATGAGGTATGCTCCAGGATTTATGTCCAGGTTGGGAAGCTGCTCCATAGATTACAGGAGCGGGCTGACCAGCATACCTGGAATAGAGATGATAAATACATGATGGATGGATTAGCAAATATAGTAGGTCTACACTTCAGATTGGATAAACTAACTGAGGGAGCTACTAAGGGACCTAAGTTGTAAAGGAACCATGGCTGATCATTAAACCATCTAGTTATCTCTATCTAATATGATGTATACATTTATGATTATGTAAATAAATGTATTGACATTGTAGAAGATATGTTTATTACTTTGGGTGTTAATTATTGCACGAGCGAATAATTATATAAAAGTTTACTCTGCATGATAGAGATAGCCCGAAGTATAATATTGCCAGGTTGCAAAGATAACAGCATCGCATAAGGGTTAGGTCCGAGGAATGGAAATAACCCGATCTGCAATGTTGTCAGGTTGCAAAGATAATTGATCTAATACAAGTAGAATAACTTGAAGTGTGATCTTATCAAAGTTTGCTAATTTAAGTTTGCCAATTTATTGCACATTTTTAGTATTAAGAGAATACTACAGTTAGGTTTTGTATTAAATTTTATGGGTGATTTTAACAGAATTAAATAACATGTAATAGAATCTGAATACCCCTAGCATTATTCAAATTAATTACTATACAAATTGGCCCAACTTGTATTCAATCCATACCAAGATGGACTAGTCCAGGTGACTGTTTGTAGGTGACTTAGTCATTTTCCTAGACCTTGCCATGTTGGTACACTAGATTTGTGTCATTTACCAACTGTCTGTACAGTGTACATTAAGTAATTATTTAGAGTGAACTCTCAGTTTGAGAAGACGAGGAAGGTTAGTGGACCCAGATCTCTTCAACCCAGCCAGGAATATAATCAATATTATTTTTTTATGTAAACACTTTTTTATCAGTTTTAATTTATTTTTCAGTTGAAATTATTTCATAAAATAGAATCAAAAAGTCGAATAAATAAAATTTGGGGAATAGTACAGTAAAACCCTTAATAAGGAATAGATCGGAAGAATTTATCAAATGTCGTCACAATTTTTCAATGAGTTTTATACTATATTACGTAAATTTCAGTATTTGCGAAAAAAAATAATTAGCCATGAATATGCGGGAACAGTTTTAAAGAGTTCCATTTAATCATTTAATTAAAAAACTAAATATCTGCAGCATTCCATTATCAGAAAGTGAAGAATACGACATTTGATGAATTCTTTCGATGTATTCGTTGTTAAGGGTTTCACTGTATAAAAAAAAGCTTGATTTGCTTTTTTTTAATCATTACCACAGGAGTGAGGATTGGGGTAGAGTAATTCTTGAAAAAGTAATGTGTGCTATAATTCTGTGAAAAAGGCACAAAAAATCACAAAATCAATCTTAACATATGAATAACGAATACACAGTAAACATCGAATTTTAAAAGTGGAAAGAGAAGGGGAGTCATTAAACACCCTACTGCTGCAGAGTAAACTTCCATCTTTTTTTGTACAGTTAAGTTCAAATATAAAGAGACATCGGAAGAATTTATAAAAAATGTCGTATTCCTAACTTTCTAATAACTGAATGTTGCAAATATTTAGTTCTTTATTTAAATGATTATATGGAGCTCTTTAAAACCGTTCCCGCATATTCATGGCTATTTATTTATTTTTGAAATTACTGAAATTTTCATATAATAGTATAAAATCCATTGAAAAACTGTAAAGACGACATTTCATAAATTCTTTCAATTTCTCAAAGTCTTGGAGTAAACTGTAAGATGTTATTTTCTAAAGTTGATTGATATCATTGATTAGTGGGGTATGCTTTGTCCCAGTGATACTCCTGAAGGGGAGAGTTGTGGTTTAGTCAAGAATTTAGCTCTTATGACACATATCACTACAGAGGTATGATGTTTTATTGTTCATGATTCTGATATCAATCTATTTATACACTTACCATGCAACTGTTTGTTTGTTTGTTCACAAATAAAAAAACCCCAATCAGCTGATCCAAACAGGCCCAAATTTTGTGTCAGTCATCAAGCCCAACTAAAGAAAATTCTACTTCATAGGTAGAGGAGGGTCCAGTTGTTCGTCTAGCTCTTAATGCTGGAGTAGAAGATCTCCAACTTTTATCAGGCTAGTCTTCACTTTAAACCATTGATATTATATATATTTAAATAAATAGACCAGAAATCCATTCAAGATAATGCACAAATATGCAATTCCTACCATTTCAGCAATCGCCTGGCTTATGAAAATTGGTGGTAATGCTGGGCACTTAGTCTGAAGCTTGCTCATTATTATTATATTATTATCATTAACTATTTGTATCATTATTATCATCAATTATCTCTTGTTATTTTATCTTGATCATAGGTGAAGAGATATCTAACCCACGAATATTTACTGTATTCTTGAATGGAAACATACTGGGGGTTACCAGCCACTACAGGAAGCTCATTCGTACTTTTAGGTTAAATTTAATTTAATTTAAATACTTGAAATTTTTAACCTATTTGTAAATCCATATAAGTCCTCCATTTTAGAATACAGCCATTTCTTACTGCTTAAAGATGTCCATGATGGCTGCATTTTTGTTTTGTCCAAATAACTGTTCTTGAATTTGAATATACCTTTTTTTCAGACTTTTTTTTGATGATAAAATTATTTAGATTACTGAGGCGGAACGGAATATTAAACAGTTTTGTATCTATCTATCCTCATCTCAAGACTAGGTGTGTTCAGATCAGTTCAGATGGAGGAAGACTCTGCAGGTACCTGTTTTTTATGTAAAAAGAATAGTTTAAAATTTTTTTAGATTTACAAATTTTTCTGATGATTTTTTTACCATTATGCTTTTTTTGTTTAGACCGTACATTATTGTGAGAAGAGGGCGGTCACTTATCCAGCAGTCTCATATACAGGTACCTGTTAAGTTATAATACATACTGTACACTTTACACTTGTACAGTGAGTCTATAAGTCTGAGTCATTGTTGATCCAGAATTGACTTGAGCAAAAGCCATATCTGGTTAGAGCCAAAAATTTCTGACAACTGATTAATTACTGATTTAAACTATCTTCACAGTGTGTTCGTACATTTTTATTTGCATTGTATGGTGTACACATTCATTTTACAGTATACAGTATTCATGTAGTAGCTTATGTCTGTTGGTGGAGAGAAATTTTTCTAAAAACTTGTCGATTAATTAAACCGCACAAAATTTGTGGAGTGGAGTGGCTAGTGTATGAAATCAGTGTAAAATCTAGTTATAGCTTAAATATAGGTTGATTTTGGAACCCTTTTTTATATGAAATTTTTACAATAATTGTTTGCAGAATTCAATGAATATATTGCTTATTCTAGTCCGATCTGATCTGTTGATTTTACAGACCTTCGGTCGTTAAATATTTATTGTTCATATTTTCAAGGTACAACGATTTAATTTAGTTTTTTTTTAAATTTTAAAAAATTAAATGTTTTAAAAAATATCTGAGATCAATTTACCATATAGTTTCATATTTTACTTTGTCAGATAATTCTTGAAACCTAAAATGTGAAAACTATTTAAAAAAGTTATTTAAAAGTTAAAGGAGAATCTATAAACCCCAACAATCTCCTCTAATTCTCCATGCCAGCCTCATATCTTTCACCCTTATAGACTCACATGTATAATGTATTTTTGAATTTGAATTTTATCAAAATTTTAAAATTGAGTAGTGAATTTAATATTTGCAATTTTCTTTCTCATACTATACTTTAATTAGATATCTAGGCGCCATAAATATCAAATTATGTATTGCTTTAAATGCGCTAAAAAATCTACCTCTCTCCACGGAATTATTTATTTATTCTATTTATTCGTACACAATTATAATGGTACAATTTAAAATCAACGAGAAATGAGATATATAACATATAAAATATAGAATTAATATATAGTCGAAAACAATAAAATAAAATAAAAATAAAAACTTAGTTAGTTTTTACAAATATCATCAATAATTACATCTATTTCATCATAGTTAAATCCTTCTAAAACATTTTGATCTGACCAGATTAATAGTAAATCTTTTAACAGTAGAATTCTCCATGCATTTTCAGCCGGATTCGCCTAAATCATGTTTGACTTTACTATAGACTTGTTCAAGGACAGTTTATCTACATAGGTTTCATTTGCAATATTAGATAAATTCTTACATAATTTTGTTCTTTGGTCATTTTTGCATAAATCAAACAATAGTCGGATGCTGAGCTAGCTCTAGCTCCAAGTTATAAATGCTAGTGAGATAACTTTCTTGAAACCAATGTTTCCTTCCTCCTTGCTATCAGTCCCTGAGTCTTTTTCAAAAACGGTTTGAAAAGGCCTTAATCAAACTAGTTTTACTTTATCCCTTGTTACCCTCAATGATAAAACAATTCCATACAAAGAAAGATATTTTCTAGTTTTGGCCCATACTGCAGGTTAGGGTTTGACAACTTCCAAATAATAAGATCAAGGGACTAATCCATAAAAGACTAAGAAAATAATCAAAACACTTAAAATATAGTTTCAAGCAACCTGCCTTCTAATGAGTCTCTTTTATATATAGACCACAAGGGAAGTTTCAGATAGAAAAATTTAATATGTAATTGTAATAATTATATTGTCAAAATACATAAAAACTAATTCATGTTCAAACACATTCAGGTTTAGGATATCTCGGTAGTACCTGTCCTGGGACTGCTGCCAGGATGATTGCTTTTCTTCTTGTCTGCAAAATACCCAACAGTCCCTCCTGCATGATCCCAAAGGCGCTCTTTACTCATCTTAACCAGAGCACAGAGACATGATTGATTACATCATCTAACTCTTCTTGAAGTTGGTGAAGTTCTTCATGTTTTCCAGAAAATAGAACTTGGGTCTGTAATATTCTGCATAAGATAGATAACTGGAGACCAAGGAGTTATTGAACAAGGAGTATTCATCAGCATTGAACCGTTTCATTCCAGAAATCCCTTGGCAGGGTTGTCTACCACATAGTAGATCAACTTCTCCTTGCTGAGGATATTTCTGGTTGAATTCATTTGTCTTCTTTCCTTCCACCACACAGTAGAGCAGTTTATTACAGCCATCTGTAAACACTGTGCAATCATTTTCATTACATTTAAATGCCTTGGCAGCAGGTTCTAACAGCTCAACGGATATCTGATCCTTACACTTAGTCTGTATCCCTTTTCCAGTACAACAGAAACATGTTGCCCTTCTCCTTTTTATCCTTGGATTGAACAATGTTCTCTGGTCTATAGAATAATCCAACCTTCAGTTTTATCTCCTTTTCTTCAGTCTTAAACTTGAGGATTCTTGCAACAATAAAGGAATCCAAAGTGTTGAGGTTGTTTCTCTTGACTGATACAGACTTCCTTGTAGTTTGGCACTAGCATCTCAACACTAGCTTTACCAACATATCTTAGAAGAGGCTCATCGTCGCAAGTATTAAGACAGAATAGTTCTGTTGGATCTCCAGTTACTTCTAGAACATTATCAACTCCACTAGCAAACCAATGACATTGGCCATAGGTGTTTCCTTGTCATTATATATATAAACAAAGTTTAAACCATTGGTTCAGTATCCTCTGCACCAGAAACCAGCATTGAATTATCCCCAGGAACAATAATAAATCCGATCAATCGCAGCTTTTTTACATCCTTTTTTGATCCATTTAAAGTTTTCCTTCTTCCCCTTGGACTTGACCTGAGCTTTAGTTGAAGATTTCTTTGTTTCTTCAGCAGGTACACTTTCCCTAGGTTATCTTCCCCAACCATCTGTTCTTTAAATAAACTCTCAAATACAAGCCTAGTAGAATAGTAACCATGGCGGATTGTAGCTTATGTTTCTTGGACTTCTTTCTCTCTACTACACGCCTAGAGGACTTCATTACACTGGCTTTCTCATCCCCAGCAAGTTCACAAATCACAATTTCTCCTGATGAGAGGAGAATCCATGTACTTCATTTCGACAGCATCACAAGCCTGCTTGTAATTAAGGATCTCACTTTCAAGGAACTCCTTATGTTTAATAAAAGACTCATATGTGAACTCTGATATCTCTGGTTGGGCCCAGAAACCTTTGATCATCTGACAAAAGTTTTGAGAAAACATTTATTGTGTAATTGTGTAATTAAAACAAATGTGAAACATAAAATTCAAATATTGCCTGCTAAAGGTGTTAGAATTCTCGCAACAATTAATAGATCCAGAGTGTTAAGGTTATTCATCTTTACATAGTCAGACTTTCTGTAGTACTCAGGGTACAAATCCCCGACTACATTCTCCTTCACGGTTTCTTTTCCAAGTTTAACAGGTTTAGTTTTCATTATTGAGGATCCAGTACTCAGGTAAACTGTGTCCCCTACCTTAAGCTCTGCCTGATCTCAGGTTATCTCTGATCCTTTTTAGTTTTGGTTTGAGGAATAAACCTTTTGAACAGACATATCTTACAACCATTACCAAATACCCCTTTATTTACCAGCCTCTGCAGAATACTTGAACCTTCCAAGTTCAGCATCATACCATAATAAACAGAAACTTTTCCCAAGTTGGTGGAGTTGAACCCCCTAGTTTACTCCACTATGCAGGATCTGGCACTAGCATCTCAACACTAGCTTTACCAACAAACATAGCTTAGAAGAGGCTTATCGTCGCAAGTATCAAGACAGAATAGTTCTGCTGGATCTCCAGTTACTTCTAGAACATTATCAACTCCACTAGCAAACCAATAGATATGGGTCATAGGTTTTTCCTTGTCATTATTCATATAAATAATAGTTAAAACAAATGGTTCAGTATCCTCTGCACCAGGATCCAGCATTATATTATCACCAGGAACAATAATATCTCCCATCAATCTCAGCTTTTTTACATCCTTTTCCGATCCATTTAAAGTTATTCTTTTTTCCCTTGGAGTTGACCTGAGCTTTAGCTGAAGATTTCTTCATTTCTTTACAATGTTTAATATAAGTCTTCACTAACTTCCCTAGGTTCTATTCCTCAGCCATCTGTTCTTTAAATAAGCTCTCAAAAACAAGCCGAACTACTGGAGTAACCATGGCAGATTCGAACTTAGGTTTACGGGACTTTCTCTCTACAACAAGCTTTGAGGACTTCTTTGCAATGGCTTTCTGAACCCCAGCGAGTTCACAAATTCTCTTAATGAGAGGAGAATCCATGTACTTCATTTCAACAGCATCACAAGCCTGGTTGTAACTCAGGATCTGATTGTCCAGCAACTCCATGTGTTGTAATAACAGACTCAGATGTGAACTCTGATATCTCTGGTTGGGGCCCAAAAACCTTTGATCATCTAACATAAATATTAAGAAAACATTTATTCTTTCAAATAGTGTAATTAAAACAAATGTGAAACAAAAAATTCTAATATTACTTGCAAAAAGTTTTAGAATTTCAAAAATGCAATTAATGCCTTTACAGACATTTGACACAATCCAAATATTTTTCAGGCATTTCAAAACATTAAATATTAGGTTCACAGGTGTATATAGTAGAAACCAGACAAGTTTTCATTCTTTTCGTAATTTTTTCACTATTCAATAATTTTGATGTTTGCATTTTATCATAATTTTAATCATAATTGGGCAGGGTAAGTTATAACAATCCAATATTGGAGTTTCCGTACTGAAAGGATAATTACGGACACCGCTGCGCAATTCTCTCTTGGTGCAAAAGGGTTAATGGCCAGATCATGGTCTTGTGGATGGTCTATCTTGGACTACTTGACACTTGAACTAGAAACTCAATTTAATCAAAGGGTTCCTAAGATCCCCCTGTTCTTAAGAAAGCTAGATTTTATATCAGTTCTAGTAAGATTACTGGTGCTCAGACTGGTCCTGCACTCTGCACAGACCTATGTTTTCGAAAACTACAGAAGCTTAGATCTGGTTATAAGGTCTAGACTACCTGACAGATGTAGGAGGGCAGAAGGGCTAAGATTTGATCTTTACAAATTGATCGTGTCCTAGGGACAAGTAAATCTCTGTTTTTGATTGTACAAACATTTTTATTTTTACATATAATGTGAAGGTTTAATAAAATAAACTACTTAGTTTTTAAAAAACATGTAAACTATTTGAATAATGAAACTTTCCAATTCCCCCCCCCCTTTCAGAATATACATTCTAGGTGTTTTTAGGACCTAGTTGCTGGCAATCTTGTGTTCAAGGACCTGGTGAAGGGAGGGTTTCTGGAATACCTGGATGTGAATGAGGAGAATGATAGTAATATTGCTCTGTATGAAGCTGATATTGGACCCTCTACTACGCATCTAGAGATAGAACCCTTTACATTACTAGGTAGGGAGGGGGTATATAGGACCCTCTACCATTTATCTAAAGATAGAACTATTCACATAACTAGGGAGGGAGGGAGGGGGGATATAGGACCCTTTACCCTTCATCTTGAGAAAACACTTCAAATTACTAGGTAGGAAGGGAGGGATATAGGACCCACTACCTTTCATCTAAAGATAGAACCCTTCACAATACTTCACATTCTTTGTTATAAATTAGCATTGTAATACCTAATTTCAAAAGCCATAATAATGTCTGCTAGAGTTTATTTTATGAAAAGGGTAAAAGTCTGTAAACAAACATGTGGATATAATGTCTTCGCAAGATGAACAGTGAAGACGGACAAGTTTACTCTGTTTGTATAATGCAATTTTCTTGTTTTTCTAAGTACAACCAAATGCAGTCAAAACATAGACAAACAAAATGTGAACATAGCAGACGAAACTCTTACAAATTACAGCTTTCTCAGTATGTATCACTATACCAAATCAAAGAATTATCTA